>NC_051158.1:15824504-15877004 GCF_013339745.2 Dermacentor silvarum
TAGACGGCGCGTTTTGACTACAAGCGTCTTTGCGGAAACCCGGAGGAAACATAGAAGAGGGAAGGGGGGGGGGGGGGGGGGCGCTGCGGACTGCAATGTTAGGAACACTGGTGACTACTGTAATTAACAAAGTGTAGACTCTGCGGTGGTGCTGTTCGCAGTACGCGTTTGAAGATGACAATAAAGCTGTTTTGTTTTTTAATGTGATTGGCATTCTTAGGGTACTTCATCCACTTTTCGAAGGTTATCTATCTATCTATCTATCTATCTATCTATCTATCTATCTATCTATCTATCTATCTATCTATCTATCTATCTATCTATCTATCTATCTATCTATCTATCTATCTATCTATCTATCTATCTATCTATCTATCTATCTATCTATCTATCTATCTATCTATCTATCTATCTATCTATCTATCTATCTATCTATCTATCTATCTATCTATCTATCTATCTATCTATCTATCTATCTATCTATCTATCTATCTATCTATCTATCTATCTATCTATCTGTGCTTATAACCGTTTTCCCACCAACTTGGTTCACTGGGTAGTCTGTGTTCTAATGGGTAGGGCATCAGGCTGAGGGAACTGAGTGTGAAATCAACCGCCGGACCAGCTAGGGTCCCTGGGTATGTGACAATGGGTAGGTGCCGCTCATCAGTTAACCCGTTTCGCACCAACTTGTGTTACCAGGTATGTGCAGTGCTGGGCAGTATCGAAGATGCATGTATCTTAGATACTATCTTAGATACTCTTTGGGTATCTCGTATCTGTATCATGATACGTCTGACAATACGCGTATGAGTATCTGTATTTCCGATGCTTGAAAGAATTTATCGTGTATCTTAAGAGACAAGATACTGCTGTCGCAACATCCCCGTGCGCAACTACAAACGTTGGCTGAAATTCGCTTCTCCAGCTGATACTGCTACCACTAAGCGTCCGAGTAGTCGTAAAAGGATGGCACGTGCGTGGATATGTCGCTAACGAACGCTTTGCGCCAGCAGATAAGTAGAATATGAAAGGTCATTGCAGTTTTGCGTGCTCTCTGTATACACGATACATCATAAAAATGTCGCTACCAGCGTTGTTGCTGTTGTACACCTGTCCAGTGATCCGGTATTGCGTAAACGGCAATACGCTTACGAACAAAGTAAAACTCCACAGCTGTATTTGCGCAATGTGCAGAGGCTTCTTATTGGCGTTCTTTTAATTAGATGGCGACCCACCAGCTTGTCCACACGCAGAGCAGCGACTCCCACCAATTACAAAAGCGACAAGCAAAACCGCTGACAGCGCAGCGTATAAAGACCTTTCGTGTTAAGCAGCTAAAGCAACCCGAATAAACTGTTCCGGAATGAAAATATTATACTTTGAGCAAGAAAGACAAGATTTTTGAGATACTAACAGACATTTCATTCAAATGAAACAAGGTTGGTCGGAGTCAAAAAATTTCCAAGCAAACATTTTTGTGCATACGCGTTTGTTGCGGCATTGTATAAATCTATATTAATATATTTACGAATGTATCGAAGTATCTTAGATACAAATGGAAAGCATCGTATCGGATACAAAAAAAAAATTCGTCGGCCATTCCACCCCGTGAAGGTGGATGATAAGCGAAGATTATCACCATCACAACAAATGGAGGGTATACGTACCCGTTCATAGTGCTGAACGCAGGCAGCTTTACCTTGATTAAAGATTCCTTACACCTACCGCACACTCTAAATTCACCAAGGTCTTCACCACTACTAGCGTAATGTTCATTCAGACACTTCCAAGGCGTTGTGTCGCTGTTCGTCGGAGCGGATGACACCGATGAGGGACAATTTGTAGTCGAACCGCAAACGCTTGCGTTCGATATCTCGAGTTTGCTCGGCGGCGTGGTTAGCAGCACCCGCCCGCCATTGCCGCTTGCGATTCTTCAAAATGAAATTGCTTCAAAATTAAATCTGTCCGTCACGTAAGACAATGAATGACTCATAACCCCTTAAACAATAGCTTATACTCCCGTAAACGTGGCCTCCCGCATTACGACGACAGAAGTGAAGTGAAATTCTACGCTGGTATGATGAGCGGCAACGCAGCGAGCTGTGGAAGAAGACGACGACGACGAACGCGGGAGCTGTGGCACGAGCGCGCTCGCGCGGTTGCGCCGAGAAGCGCCAACGAGCTAGCTATGGAAGAAGACGACGACGCTCGGGCTATCGCTGAAGATGACAGTTTCTGCGAACAGACACAGACGTTCAAGCTAGAGATAAACAAGCTCCGCTTGTAATAATTGCGGTAGTATCTTGCATCTGTATCCCAAATACATGTTGCCCGAGTATCATGTATCGTATCATAATAGAATTACAAAGTATCTTTGTCCAGCCCTGGGTATGTGTCACTGCTTATGTGCCGCTTTTCAGTAAATCTCCTAGACGCCAACTTGTGCTACCAAGTATCTGCCGATGAGTGTGCACCGGTATCCAATGATCCCCTTTGATATCAACTTGGGTCCATGGTTATATGCCACAGCGAACGTGCCACTCTTCAGATAACTTCTTTGATGCCAATTTGGCTCCCTTGGTATGTGCCACAGCTTACCTGCCGCTCATCAGAGAACTTCTTTGATGCCAATTTGAGTAACTACTAATGTGCCACTTAGTAAGTGCCACTGTTCAACAGCAAAAAATCATTTAGGATTTCTCCAGTGCTTGGGCGGAATCAAGCCCGTGTCGCTTATATGCACACAAACATCGCTGAATCTATGTTTACACAAGTGCCACGAGCGGACTTCGCGGTTGACCCAGCGGATGACCCAGTGTGTCCAAAGGCCAGCGCGGCTGAGCAGCCCGGCTGCATACAGGCCTCAAACATGACGCTTCTCGGTGACGGAAACATGGAGTGTCGCTACTTCGCTGAATTCTAATCGCATTAACATAGAAATTCATCGCGAGATGGGTCCAGCCCCAATTTCTTTCCCTTCCTCTTTATTTGCAGGTGGCGCAAAAGGAAGTTTTCGTACTTCAAGGACATGTGCGTACCTGGGCCAGAACCAAGCCTGATATTTGGGAATCTGATGGAGATAAAGCGAAGGGCAAGTGCAGAGCATTTCCACATGAACGAGATCTGGTTTAATGTTCGAACTCGCTGACAGTGTATGGGTCATGAGAGTAAAGAGGCACGTGGATTGGTGTCAAACACAAAAATAAAACACATAGTGCCTGATGTACTTAGCAAAAATAGGCAGTGATAAAAATTATGACTGCCTTGGAGAAAGGTGTAAACCAAGTGTCGTTTGGCCCACACTCGCGCTAAACTTGCTTTAATTTATCGCTTTACAAGCGCAAATGGGCAGTTAAATTTCCTCAAAACGTTAGCTGCAACTACAAAAGTGTGGCAATGGTAAGAATTAATCATGATGTCGTTTTAGACGCATCAGCGTGTTTCTAAGCGTCAACGAGCGTTTATACTGTATTGTCTCAAAGTACTACTAGCCTCAAGCGAATAAGCATGATACCAGTGAGATCTAATTATAAACCATTCAAAGCTTAATTCCGTGCAATGAGGTCGTTTCATCGTACATGCAGGAGTCGATATTATTTATAGAAGCTATTTTTGTCGCGTTCGTGCTCTTATAAGCGCCAATGGACCTCGAACTGGTGTCTGTTGTCAGTAGGCTTTTGGTGTTTCGCGACACCATGGGTCCGAGCACATGGGAGTTGGACCCTCTCGCGCTTAGACATGCGTGATTTAGCCTGTGTTCGGGGAAACGAGGATCCTAGTGCTTGTGCAGACGCCGAGTGCTAAGAACTTTAAGGCCTCTCGCCGGAGGCTAGACACCACTTTGGACCCGGGCTCACGTAGATGGTAGCCCTGGACTGACCCACTTCCGGGAAATCGCTGATTGCCGATTCCTATCTCTCTTCGATCTCTTGGTTCCATATAAACTTTCCTTTCGATCCCGTCATTTCCTTTCTTTCTAAAATTTTATCTTTCCTATAGGTTAACCTGATGTGTCATTTGAAGCCTGGACATGTTACATTAAGATATAGTAACGTCTGCGATGCCTTTGGGTTTTGTGGCGTCTCCTTGTTGGGTTCGGTGGTGTGCGGCTGGCATTTCTGGCTTCATGCAGAGTCGTTCTCTCGACTACTTAGTCGTCCTCTTTCAAAAGTGGATGTAGCGATGAGTGTGAATTCTGTTGTCCTGCATAAAGAATTTATACCGTGATTTTACGGCATACATAGTGAAAATCCCGAAAAGGTTGTGAAAACATTTTCGCCCTTCGTTGTTGCAAGCTCAAAATGTCCTACTGACACACTAGGTTCCGGTTACAAAGCTAAGAAAATTTCCCTGCGATGACCTTCTTGTTGAGGTTTACAATAGTCAACAACAAGAAAAAATTTCGAACATTATGGCATACGGTGATGTTCCAACAGCGGTGACTGCACACCTCGGGAAGGTGAGGAGTGACACCTCTTGGACTTGAGAGAAGCAGAGCTTTTAGAGCGATGGAAAGATTACAATGTTGTACAAGCGCAGCGAATAAAGATCAGACGAGACAACAAAGAAAATCCTACCAAACCTTTGATTCTTACCTTTGACTCGACTATGCTACCAGAATCGTTGGAAACAGGATATAGAAACATCCGCGTAAGAGCATGCATGCCTAATCCACATAGATGATTCAAGTGCCGGAAATACGGCCACGGTTAGCGAAGCTGCTGAGGACATAAGTCAATGAATTTCACAATTGGAATCAGGCGTTTCAATTTATACATATCATCAAACATTAATTATGACACTTTATGGGCCCAGGCGGGCACTTCATAAACATCAATTAATCAATAGGCGTCTATGCGCGTTCCAGTCGACTCAAAACGCTAGGTGTCAGGGGTGAAGCAGGCAGCAGAGCTAAAATTTAAGCACGCGTTAATAGGCTGCCATATGGCCTAATGGTTAGAAATTAGGCCTAATACGCATGTGAACCGTGGTGGAAATCTCACCTTCGGACACCCAATTTGGTTATTCATTTCTTTCAAGGAAAAGACAACATTCCAAATGACATAACCGTACGGTCTTATTTTATCACTAGCCTAAGCACCATGGCGCCACGTCTTGCTCAGACTACGGCAATGCCGTAATTTCCGTGATGATCAGAGATACCCAGGGTGTAGCCTCCGAGATTGTTGGCGCGATGCTGAAATTCTCCAAACAATACAGGCAAGGACGGGTGGGCGGGCTGGTGCGCAGGCAGGCAGGCAGGCAAGACAAGACAAGACGACACAAGACAACACAGACCGACAGACAGACTGTCCAGACAGACAGACAGAAGGGAAGAAAGAAACCAACTTCTGAAAGCTGCTAATATCCGCCGTGGCAGTTCTGTGGCTATAGTGTTCTGCTTCCAAAGTCGCGGGTTCGTTTTCCTGCAGCAGCTGCCATATCGCAGTGTCGGCATATTCTGTAGCTGTGGTACTGTCGTGTTCAGATGCCCTTGGCTTTGCGTCAAGTAAAACCTGCTGCAGCGCATATGTGAAAGCAGCTGCGGTTTGTTATGCTAATCGGTGCTATGAATAAACGACTGTGCTCATCTGTTGCTGGGTGCTCAAGTCGTAGGGTCACATTCTGCTCCACTTGTCACCAGTCGTAGCTTAGTGAAAGGATGTCTAAATGAATTCGTGCAATCACATCTCAAATCCCAAATACATGGAATGGCAATGGAATCCCATACAAATATCGTGCACGACATTCATGTGTGTCTTGACAGAAATCCTTTAGAATTCAACATAAACTTAATAGAAACAGAACGCCTAGCTATAAATACTTTTATAAAGAATGACCAAGGAACCACGCATAACGAACTTAAGATTTGATACAAGTACTCAGCTTAGAATTTCGCTTCATTTGAGCAAATTAAACTTTGATTTTTATTTTAGCGCAAGTAGAATCTAGAAAGGGTAATCTGTTGCAAAATTCATTCCGGATATTCAGTGGAATCCAAACCGGTCTACTGGCAGCAATAGAAAGTAAACAGAAACCCATCAGAGTTTTTACGACCACTTCTGAAGAGCTTCACCAGTCTAAACAGATTTATTGTTGCTGTTTAGGGCTCAATAAAGAGACAGCGCAGGGAAGTTTCGCGTGTAGTTTATGTGTATGAATCCCCAGCCCAGGGTCCACTATAACAATACTTGAGGTTATGGCGAAGCAGGACTACAAATCTACAAGGAAAGTTTACACTGCTGCTATTTTGCAGGAAAAAAGAACGCTGCCGCGCATATGGCAAAACAGAGCACATCTCAGGCACAGCTGGCGCAAGGTTTTGCGCTTCAGTTCAAGCGAAGTACTAATGAAATAAAGAAAAAAAGAAAAAACCACGCAGATAACGCGCCAAACGGCAATCTACGGCAATGTGAAGCATTCGGGTGGCACAGCTCACGTGATTTAACTTTTTAACGTTCTCTGTTTGTCTGAAATTGCGTATAGACCATCTAGCTGCTGGACGTTAAAGAACTCCAGCTGGTCAAAATTATTCTGGAGTCCCCCACAACGGTGTGCCTCATAATTATATCGTGGTTTGGGCACGCGAAACTTCAGAACTAAAAAGAAATTCTTGCTAGCTGGATCAAACTCATATTCAGCTGGCTGCAGGTTCAAAATACCAATCTTAATTTTCTCCAAAACAAAAAATGAGCTCATTTTTAAAATCTTTCAAACAAAAGAAACTCTTGGTTAAAACTACAGAAAGTTGAGCTAGTTGGTATGAATTCATTGTGAAAGAAGGTAAGGTGTGCAGATACGGACACAAGAGAAGAGAACCAGACAATACGAACGCGAAGTTGTCTAGTTCTCTTCTCTTGTGTCCGTGTCCGCACGCCTTACCATCTTTCACGACACTTTTGAAGAGAACAAAACCGTGTCAACGTTCAGTTGACGAAAACCAAATGCAATAACTTTTTAGAAATAGTGCTGGCATTTTTTTACCTTTTTTTTGTAGCACGTATTCTGAATATCCATATATGTGCGGGAATGATAGATAGGGGGCCTGTCATTAGCGCGTTGAAGTCTCTGCACATTTTAGCCATTTGCGCATTGAGCACATTTTCTTTTTTTCTCTTCTTGACAGGGTGGAGCGACAATGTTTGCTGAATGGATAAAGAAGTACGGGAATATTGTCGGGTACGTTTGCACGTGATCAGGGGTCCTAGCACGTTCGACTTCTTTTCCAAGCGCACATAACTTGTGTGCTCTGTGATGTCACGCCTACACAACAACAATGAGCTGTGGATCGGCGTGCGTTGCACGTAACGTTCTACCACTGTTATCTATCGCTATATTGTCTCATATACATTTAGATATACATTTGTTTTTTGTTCGCTGACTTGAAATTTTCTATTCCGTGCTTCCTCGTCTTACAGTGCACATACTGTGTCCCAGCTAACGTTAGACAAGCTGTGGCAAGGAAAAAAAAATTATTAAAGAATTGGCCTCCATCCCGCCCTGTGAACGTGAATATCCAGGGAAGCTGTATCAAACGCCACACATGGTCGAGCATTGTATGCATGCTGGTCTTCCGGTGTCTTTAATTACCCTGGTCTACCCATGGCAGTCTTAGCATGAACTGAATGAGTTTCTAGAGGGGTCTCCCTTTTATATATGAAAGCGTGTTGACGTCACTATATATATATATATGCTGTATGCCTCATTGCAAAGAAAGATGCTGTTTGCCTTCAATTGTTAACCTGGAGTTTTGTGTTTACGCCACGTTTTTCCGGCCAACAAGAGATATACAGCTTCGCTGTAAAAGGATGGATGCGGCTTAGCTAAGCCTGGATATGCAAAGAGAAAGCCTGGTTTAGCCTGGTTAAGTCTTGGTTTCACTTGTTTACCTTAGCTTAACCAACGTTGTGGATCCCGCTTCCGGCGTTTTGCGAGCCGAACGGCTCGCCCTTCCTCAGTCTCCGACGCTAGCTTCGCGCGCTTGGCATTCCGGACCCTCTCCAGTGAAGCAGTTCGCCGGGCGATATTCGCGGGGTGGTCAGACGCCGCTTGCGGACGACGGCTCAAAGCCTCCCGCTCCCGCGCAACGCTCGCAGAAGACGGCCCGGCCTCGCTCTCATCCATGGCCAAGCTCGCACTGACTAGGCGAGCGCTGCGCTCCTCTTAAGGCCACCCCACATTCAGCGTTTTCCCTGCGATTTCTGGTTTTTTGTCACCCGCCGTCGCTCAGCGTCGACGCTGAGGGAGGCGCCAAGGCGAAACGCAGTGGTCAAGACCGACCAGGGGTCTTTTCTTCTGTCTACAACTGTCTACAACAACGACGAAACGTTGTGTATACCCACCAACTATAATTTTTTTACCACTTATTCGTGCGCGCAAGTTGACATTCTTAACTGAAATGAAACTTAAGAGGCCGTCTACGGCATCTTCGCTGACTTGCAGATTCTACAACGGTGCCATTCCTTTCCTCCTGGTCAATGACCTGGAGTTGCTGAAGAGAATAGAAATCGAAGATTTTCACAATTTCACCGAACGAGGGGTGAGTGGTGCGCATTTGAATGCTAGATTAATCTGGGGAATTGAAAAGACAGAGAGAGAGAAAAAAAACTTTATTTAGATGGGGCAAAAACACAGAACCAGATTTCAAAAGTGGGAAATGAATCCATCCGATCATTCCATTTTGCAGGAATAAGCATCTTAGCGCATATTGTGGGCGTGTATTACGCACATCTTCCTCATCTGTATGTTATTAGCATCATCCTCACACTTTTACCTATCCTCCTCTTCGCCTGTATATGTGATCATCATCGCGATGTGTGCAGCGCTGGTTCACTTACGAGCTCCCGAACCGAATAAACGTCGTGCCAACCGAGACGTCACAATGATACCATACAGATGAGGAAGATGTGCGTAATAAACGCCCACAATATTTCTACTCAAGCTCCGCAGAAAGAAAACATCAACAGGATGCGCCCAAATGACATGGCTAGCAACATTAATGGCTTTCCTGCACACCGTGAAGTAAAAAAAGAATTGGAGGACGCTTGAGCCTTCGCTTTTAAGCGTGGAACGCGATAGCGTTATCGGGCCCCGTTCGCATCGCATTTTTCTATCAGTGGCCTTCACTGCAACACAGAACGTGGAAAAGCCAGCTTACAAAGACCAAGCTTACACTGATCCCCTAAATTCGGCTTGACTTTTAAACAGAAATGCATTGCTGGGAAGACGTTTTTCCAGGGGTAATATAAGTCGTCTTATATTGAAATGTGAAGGCCCTAGCACCTGTTTTATTATTTTAATAATTGTTTGCTATTGCCCCAACGTGCGCGCGTATCCAAAACGCATTAGGCAGGCGAAGTCCCGATTTGACCTGCCGAGGATGCGAGTGCTATCTGGATATCATTTTCGCAAGTAAACTACCCGAGCGCACCATGTTGGTATGGTAGAAATGCTGAAAAAGGGGTTTGTGTTTGAGTTTCCTCGTAACAGAATTATGTTTCCTCGTACATTCAAATTACAATTGTCTACCATGTCTGTAGGTTGTGGTTAAGTCGTACTTTGCCATTTTTCTGACGGATTTCACTATGAGAAATGGAATTTTTGTTGACCAAAACCCTGCACCACGTGGAGGGCCTGCGCGGTCAGGGTGGTTGGGGATGATTCTCTCCGCCACGTACGTCGGCATCCACGCCAACGCCGTACGCCTCACACACACACACACACACACACACACACACACACACACACACACACACACACACACACACACACACACACACACACACACACACACACACACACACACACACACACACACACACACACACACACACACACACACACACACACACACACACACACACACACACACACACACACACACACACACACACACACACACACACACACACACACACACACACACACACACACACACACACACACACACACACACACACGAGGCAATGCTCTACACGCTAGCACATCGCTGCGGTGCGGTGCGGTACACACACACACACACACACACACACACACACACACATAATTCGGTGGCAAATGCTAGCCTCCAGAAACCGGTGACTCACATTTCAAAATTGGTGAACTGGAAGAATTCACCCAAAGGGCACTCTGAACCGAATGACCCTTGCGGCAGCTCTGGCTAGCAAATCGTATTTTTTAATCAGCAGGACATCGCTACAATTAGACTTTTTCAAGCCTACTGTATCTTGAAAAGCGCGAAATACTGTGGAAAAACCCTCTGGTCCCGCACTGTCGTTCCCGCCCAGAATCTCATCGACGTCGAGGCCGTGCCTGACATTCGGCAGAGGATGATCATCACTGCTCCGGTGAACCGCTGGCGCGAGATGCGTGCTGTGCTCAGTCCCGCCTTCACCGCCAAGAAACTGTCGCAGGTAGGCATCGTGCTCTTGCTATTGAAGCCACCAGGAAGGATTCTCTTTGTTACTCACACAGGGGGCCCAATGGTTCACGGCATCTTACTACATCAACGCCTCGATTTTTACCTGGGTGGCGATGTGGGCTTGGTGGCCAGATTGATTCAATGGGGGCAAAGTGTAGCACAACACCAGGACATCGACACAGTAAGGAACGACAGACAAACAGCGCTTACCTTCACCAATAAAGAAAGCGTTTGTCGAATGAAATATATCACGATGCTTCGTGATTGTGAGTGGTTTTTTGCAAGTTTTTAAAAACTTTCTTCTTTGTATTTTGGTTTTTGGTTTTGGGTTACTTTGCTTAAAATATATGCTGACTCGTGACAAGCTGGACGCGTGGGGGGGTTAACTCGGCCTCAGGGGGGGGGGGGGGGTGGTATTACAACGCCCGAAATCTCCCCCATCGGTGCGCCACTGCTAGGCTATATACAAGTGCAGCTGGTCGCGAAATAAAGGTTTGTTGTTCATGGTCCGTATCCTGGGGTTGCGCTGTACACTTCCTCCCAAATTAGATTTTGACGATTGGCATCGACAACAATTCAACGTTCACTTGTTAGAATATGTGGCGGACGTCGAGCTGTTATTATTTTTCTTGAAGCGAGAAGAGCGGTAAGATGTGTTTCATACCTATTGGCACAGGTTTTGTTTCCGTACACCGTTTTCACATTATTCTTTTTTTTTTCAGCCCCATTCTTTTGGTACATAGCCGGAGAAACCCGTGGTTAAATATTTCTGCCAAAGGTTCATACGTTGAAATGTTCATGTGTGCCGAAACAAAGCTTATTGATAGATTCATTAGGAAATTGAAGAAACTTTCAAGGGGCTCGAAAGATCTTAATTTCCCTGCTGAGATACCTTGTATAAGTGAACGCAATCACATGAGAAAGGTCTGAAATGTTGAAAGCCAATTACATGCCAACATACAAGTGAGTTCACGGGTGCGTTGGTTAGTATTTAATTCACAGGTAGGCTGGTTAGAAAGTATTTAACGATACTTTCGTGCACTATGCCCCCCCCCCCCCCCCCCCCCCACACCCCCGTGCCTCGCGCGCGAAGGCAGACTGTGCGATTCCGCCCAGCCTCTCTCCCTGGCACGCGCGAGATTTGAGCCGCGATCGTCTGCTGACCCTCGCAAGCTTTCACTCGCACATACAGCGTACAGCACGCTGCGACGATGTTATCGTGTTTCGGACTTGATACGGAACATCACGGCGGTGGCGGCGATGGCAGACATGCGCTTGGAGTCTCCATACCATAGCTATCGCAATAAAGAAAAGCAGCTAGAAGTATTATTGTCGCATATCCTCTACAATTGCTCTAGATTACGCCACAATGGCCTTTAGAGCCTGACACGCACAGGACTCTGACAATAGACCCAAAACAAGACTTTCAAAATGGCTGATTTGTCGATACGTCCCGAAGACGCAGTAGCTGATTGTATATTTATCTCGTAAGCGCAGTGGGCAAACACAAAGGAAGTGGTCTATGCAGACTAGGTCGCCATGTAATTCAAAGTTGATGACGTCAGGACTTTCAATGAAGGAGCCGGTGTGCCAACTGTCATGATGGTGGCGCAGACTACCTTCATTAGTGCATCCTTTCAGGCTTACCAGACTTCAGTTTGATCTGCATATCTGACCTCTTAACTTCACGCTTCTATTTAGCTTCATCAACTGCCTGCCTACCGTGCACATCCCGCAGATCTTCGTCATTATGGACGAATGCAGCGACACCATGATCGAACTGCTCCACCAGAAGGCGGCGGCGGGCGAGGCCGTGGAGGTGTCGAAGGTCTTCAGGCGCGCCACCATGGACACCATGTTCAAGGCGGGCTACGGCGTCGACCTCAATGTCCAGCGGAGCACTCCTGGAGGACCCCTGGATCAGATGGGCGACGGTGCTGGGGCGATGATGCGGAGAGTGCCCATGCGAGGAGTCAGTTTTTTCTCCAGTGAGTGAGCGGTTGATTGTGGCTTCGCGCAGTTGGCTATAATGCAGTGGGAGGAAAAGTTGGCGTCAAAAAAAAAAAAAAAAAGGGAAGTAAGAGAACATGGACTCTGAAGTATCCGGACCCTTTTGCTGCAACGGCTGATAGAGAAACTGTGAGGTTTATTACGTCACACACAAACGGTGTGTGTGACGTAAATGTATTTCACGTACTACTTCCACCACCGTGCCCAGAGGGCGCCACCTACTTCCCCCATCATGGATGAATGTCCTCACGAACGAAAAAAAGACACAGCATATGCATGCGCATTCTTTCTCTACATCGACGGTGATTGGTCTGCTCTTCCATGGCCGTATCATAACCCATCAATGAGAGCGCAACCGCTCGACACCGGCGTATGTCTTCCTCGCCTGTTTCCGACATTATGCCTTGTTTCTCTGCTTCAGCTGCAGCGCAATGCATTGCTGCCCTTTCAGCAGCAGTATTAATTATTGCGTCGTTCCTACTCAATGAATGCGTAAATTGTTTGTGACATACGCATCCATTTGTCTAAATAAGGGAATAAGTAAAGGAATAAGGGAGCGTATATAGTATGATCCGAGAGGCAAAACAAAACGCAACGTCTTAAGTACGCGGCGCATACTGTTCAGTTTTCTCGCTGTAGGTTAATGTAATAAGGCTATTGCGCTTGCCAGAAAAAATTCTTTTGGTTGCTTTGCATCATAAATATATCTATTGTTCTAATGACACTAATGTTTATAAATCATCGCGTAAAATACGTAATCGGCAATGCAGACGAAACCACGTCGAAAGAAAGATTAAATTGATTCTGACAACGTACTAGCCGAGGACATCATATGTATCCGCATAACAGGGTCGTCCTGATTGTTTCCAGACTGCTTCCCGGAGCTGCGCCACCTCTGGTTACTTCTCTCGTACGTGACGTCACGGCTGGTGGTACCTTACTTCACTCTGACCACGAAGCTCATCCAGCCGGTTATGTCCGAGAGGCGGGCGAAGGCGCTGGTGAGCCTGATTTCGTTGTTGTTCTGATGGAACGCGAAGTGGGGATCTACGAGACAACGCAGTATTTATTAAGGCGCGACGAAAAATGTCCGACGCCGCAAAGAATGTTCGGATTGATGACAAATTTTTCAGGGAGGTTCCTGTAAACAAAGTAAATAAGGGGTTTGAAAAGAACATTTGGTACATTTTGGTCTGGTTGATAATCGAACCCGGGTCTCCGGGGTGCGAGACGAGCAAGCTTCCCTGGAGCCACGTCTGCTTTTTCTTTTTTTTTTATTATGGAGCCACGTCTGCTTCATGGTTCTGGCTTACTAAAGGTGTGGCGTAGTGCGTGCACTAATATGCCGCACTTTAGGTACTACGTTAAATGTTCATATGTGGCGTTCAGGAGGTCGCCTTAGTGCCACACGGGTACTTCCAGTTGTGGCTCGTTATGTCTTGCAAGAAGTATAGAGCCGATTGTATAACTTAATGTATTACCTATACACTCCGTGCGGGACCTATAGGGGGCGCCTTGAAGCCGCACGCAGCGCCACTTGCGCTGCGACTCGCGTGCAATATTGACAATCGTAGCAGACGGTAGTGGCACGGCCGCTGGATGCAAGCTGCATCCAGCGGCCGTGGTAGTGGCTCCTTGCATACAAAGCTATGGCGGTGCAAGTGCCCGTGGCTGGCGCATTAGTCCTTCGAGCTGGCTTTAAAGATATTGTAGTTGGATCGTTCTTCTGCGATACCACTACGAAGAAAGGCGAAAAAGTGCATCAAAGCGGGTATGTTTTTGACGTGCACGAACGGTTTGCTACGGCGACGTCGGTCTTGAAGTCCAAATGCGTGCGTCAGGCGTGCGTCTCGTAAGAGGCTTACTCCATCACGATCGAGGTAAGTCATCATTCTTCCATGCTTATAATATGTTTGGTGCGTACCCACTACCCGTGTACTTGCAAAATATTGTGACTATTTCGAATTCGAGATGGCTTAGATGAAATCGCGGCCACTGGCTAGGCGGCGTTCCTTTGTTGCGACCGCAGCTTCGGGTCATGATTATTCGCAGCCGTGTCGCCGCGTATTGCGCAGTGTTTCGCCTAAATTTGTCGCACAATGTAACAACCCATTTCTAGTTGTTTATGTTGTTTTCCAAAAAAAAAAGAAAAAAAGTTTTGTAAAGTGCAAACAAGGGACACGGCACAAGAGGAAGGTCAAACACAGGCCAGATACTCCTTTCAGCTGTTTATTCCACAATGTCGTCGTGAAATATATATGAGAAATGCACATGTGTAGCAGCATGTTTGTTTATGCCACTTCTGTCATTACAAGGTCCGCACAGCTTACTCATGCGGGCCGGAAAGCCGCACATTCGTTTTTTTCCTGCAGACCCTGCAGTTCTGGTAGCCCAGCTACTCTTCGTCCTAGCTTGATTCTACAGAGTAGTCGTAGCGGTGCCGTGCCGCTAGGTGTGTTTACATTAATATGCTAGGTAACTCAGTTCACTGCTTCATGTTCCTAACAAATAAATAAATCCTACACAGCTCTAGCTGACCTCGCACTGTATTCCTAAATATTGTGAAAGGTAGATGGTGGGCTAATAAGGTTTATTAAGTTGTTCCCTCAATTTTGTGCAGCAGTATTAAAATGCCTTGCATACGTTTATTTTCTCATCAGCTGGATGCCAGCAGGAACATCACACAAGCTCACTGCACCTGTATAGAGGTGGTGTCTCAGGGCAGTGCAAGCATTCAGTAGCAGTGATTACATATGTCAATCAAGAGGACACATCAACGAAGACGTCCATAGCGAATGTGTGGTTACAGCCATCGGTGAAGCAGCTTGGAATGTATAATAAGGGAGTATTGTTTTCGGAAATGTACCCACCTAAGCGTCCAGATGACATGCTGGTGAAGCAACCTGTGCCCAGAGCCATCATCAACTCAAACTGCCCCTTGGGCATAATGCTCCGCCAAGAGGAACAAGTAAAGGAAAATCTAGCAACCTTGGACAAACTGCTTGGGAGACTGGGTCAGCCCAGCGAAATATTTGGGGCAAAGAGCACTCCAATTGAAGAAGTAAGTGACGACTTCCTTCTTGAGGTAGTGGTGACGGAGGGTGAACGCGACAACATTGGAAGACAAACGATTCTACAGAGTGGATGCCCACAGTGGCATTGTGAATGGGCACTGAGAATTTCAGCGAGTTCCAAGGCTCACAGGATAAAGACACGTCAAGCAGACTTTGAAAGCTTGGGAAAACAACAGGCAACGCCACACTCCTTTAAAAGTGCTGCATCTGCATACGGTGTGGCAAAAGAGCCAATCGCAAGGCAAGAGTACATATCCAAAGAGGGGCGAAAGGTGTTTCAAGTGGGACTTGTCATCAGCACTGCGCAGCCATGGTTGTGCTGTAGCCCGGGTGGTTTGGTGGACAAAAGCAAGGAATCCGCTTGCTGGAGATCAAGGCCCCTTCCAGGTGCGAGACACAGCCCGTTGTTAATGAGAGCATAAATGTGGACTATCTCCACTATGAAGAACAAAAGCTGCAACTACGGGAAATTCACCTCTACTACACACAAGTTCAAATAAGCATGTATGTTGTACGTGCGAGCATATGTGACTTTTACGTGTACTCACCAAAGGGGTCGAAATGTGTAGAATTAAGAAGGAACGACTCCTTTCTGAAAAAAAAAAGTTGTGCCGAAATTGGAGTAATTTTTTTAGGCACGTGCTGAGGCGCCAAAGTCTGTATTAAACTTTAGCAGTGTTGATTTGTGAAGCATGTTCTTTTTTTATTGAACAAAATGTGTGCATGCTTGCACAATACAGCAAAAATAAAAAGAGCTGTCCAAACATTTGCTTCTGTTCATAGCACTTACACAGTCTTGATGACAGGACCTTGTAGGTTAGCCAGCACGCTGCACACATGCACTATCTCGTTGACGTGATACTTGAGTTCTGGGGTTAGCCTTTCATTCAAGATCGCAAAAATCTATACCGTATACCACCGTATACCGCCAAAGTTGAACGGGTATTCCCGAAAACAATTAGATTGCTAATGAAATTAAAAGAAAATAGAAAGAAAGAAGATAACGTTGAATTTAAAGGTGAAGACAAAAGGCGGATGCTAAAATAAAGCTAAATTGCGAAAATAAAATAAAATGTATTTCATGTATTCTTCTGAGGAAATACGTGGTTCATTCGTGTTATAACGCTCCGGCTGCCGCATGGATGCTCCGGAGGTGCGTCAATGCAGGCGATTACCAACGCCCTTGTGATCCGGTCATAATAGTTTGCAAGAAAAGAGGGGTGGAGGAAGGTGTTATAGCAAGTTATATGTCTTAAAAATGTTGGAACTGCAACGCATTTTGAGAATCCTCATATATAGTGCCCGGGCTTTGCAGAAAACGAACGGTTTTTTGTCGCTGCTATTATATTAGCGAATTCTCTTGGTGCATGACATTTGGCTTTTTTTTTAATAATCTATCTCTCCGATATTTTTTCTAGCGTGAGAAAGCTGATGTTCTGCAGCTTCTTTTGAACAAGGAAAGCACGGGCGAGCTGTTCAAGAATGACGCACACGGTAAGTTCTCACTCCGGGTTTGTTATTTCCTCGCAACTTCGAGCCTGAGAAGCAGCAATGTTGTTGTTTTTTTTAGAGGGAAGCATGTTGCAGTGGGAAAGGTACTCCAAGATGTTACAAAATCCTCCATATTTTCAAGCTGCAATAAATGATTTGGTCCTCTCTTCGAACTTGGATACATTCTTAACGCCATATTCACTGTCTTGTCTAACCGACCACGCGATTGCCCCGTTGATGCTTGCAACAAGAAATAGCGCTCTCGATCTGTAGGAGGTTCTTACTGTTTTATCAGTTCAGCTCAGTCAAATATTCTTTACTGTTTCTCGGATATATATATATATATATATATATATATATATATATATATATATATATAGAAGCCTTTCAAGGATCCTAGCATGGTTCCATTCGTTTACACCCGAAACTATCGATGAACTGCAAGACAAAGAAAGGGAATACAGATATTACAATGATTTTGTTGAGCTCAAAAATGACTAACAAACATGTGCATAGTATTTTTCTTCCTATACTTGCGGCCAACTTTCGGTGGAAATGAAGTGAAAGCTAGAGGGGCGGAACTTTCGCACTGTGTCACTGCGGCAAGTAGTCTGGCAGCATGGGACAGAGCTTTCGATTTCTTGGAGGAGATGCTGAATTAGGACAGCATCCATGTGCAACGGTTTCGCATTTGACCAAACGCAAAAGAGAGAGAGAGAGAGAGAGAAAGAAAACAAAATTAGGTTAAATTTAGCACCCAGCCGCGCATTTGCCTTATTTTGGTGTTGCAAATGTGATGCTAATGTTTTCTCTCCCACAGCTTAAACTAACGCGGATGAGAATGTCAGATTTTTTTTCAAGAGTTACTTGAGCGCACTTTGCCTTTCGCAGCTTTTTTGTTCATTGCCACAGAAAATTGTCCGCAAGTATAACCTAGGCCTTATTTTTGTAAGTTAAATAGAGAAAGGTGAACAAGTTGCCTATACAAATAAAATGATGTGCTTGATGTGATGTTATGCATTAAAGTGTTCCAAAGTTCGAAACTGAATTTGTTGTGCCCATCCGTCAGTTTATGTGTCCTTTGAGCTACTCCTTCGTGTCATCTTCGTCAGGCATCGTCCTCATCCTTGCCGTATGGCGGAAGGCATAGCCTCTCCGTCACTGCAGAATGAACTCGTACCCCTGAAAGTGGGAGCCGCACGCGCTAACCGCTGTACTTTTGTGCTACGTTCACGCTTGGCAACAGATGGTGTCCAAGTCCCCAAGAATAGAAAACGCCAATCTCGAAGGCAATGTTTTTACAC
This sequence comes from Dermacentor silvarum, assembly GCF_013339745.2. Taxonomy (NCBI): domain Eukaryota; kingdom Metazoa; phylum Arthropoda; class Arachnida; order Ixodida; family Ixodidae; genus Dermacentor; species Dermacentor silvarum. The sequence continues at coordinate 15,842,807 of NC_051158.1, forward strand.
ACTGCAAGCGCCAGAAGCGATTTAAGGAGCCGGAAACTCGTCATTGACGCCGTGTTTTCTAAACCATTTATTAGTGCAGAGTTTTGTGTCCCACTCAAACTAGCAAAAAGGTGGTGCCGTGTAGCATGCGGTAACCCGGCTACAGCAGGTATTAGGTCCACGGAGGATGGCGACGTTCTGCTCGTAGCAAGGAAGGCGTTCCTGAAAATTGTGGTATGTCGATCACCAAAAGGAAAAGACCACCTGCGGGGACGCTTTCACATAGTGTGTTAAAGTGCCACATAGTTACCCGCAGTGTCGATATCACTTACAGAGCCATGCAACGTCACATGGTGCAGAGTATCACCGAAAGAGAACTTGTCGCAGAATCCTGTCAATTTGCGAGAATCCCTTTAAACAGTGCCCGTCGTACTCCGGTTCACAGCACTAAGCAAGGTAGCAGGCGAGGTTAATCGCAACATGTCGATGAACAGTACACGGTAGCGCAATTTTCTATAATTTATCTCCGAAACAGGATTCGACGGGAAAACGAAGCTGGCGTTAACGAGAGAAGAAGTGATCGCGAATTCTGCATTTTATTTGATTGCCGGGTATGTAAAGCTTTCTATCTTTTTCTTATATTACACGAAGTGCTAATTGAACTTCATCGATATTATTACTATTTTGTGTGAGACCACGAGATAATAAAACACTTTTCGTGTAAAAATTGGTGCTAAAATTCGCTTCGACAAGCACTTATGACACTTGCAACGTGCGAGCGTGCTCGTGCATCGAGCAGACTAACAGACGAACGAATTAATTCAACCTTAAACATTATAGAGCCTGATATTCCAGAAGAACTTGTTCTTGGGCAAGTTGATGTCTACGTCTTTAATAAAGTATTCAGCTTGCAGTAACGTACAAAGAGCACGGAGACGTAGTACGAGTAGATACAGGCAATTACCATTTTCCTTGCAATGAAAACGTTTAGAAACAATATAAAATTATCAAGGCCTTCTTTATCTTTGGCTAACGTTTCCTTGCAGGAGGCTGTTAGCTTCTGCCTGAAGAGCAAGTCACTAGACAGGCTATAGAACCTATCAATGCTCAGTAAGTTTGTATGTAACATGCACAGCTACGCACTGGCAAGCCATGCACCGACTTCACGAGGAGTAAAATGAAAAAAAAAAAAGTACAAAACTTGTTATAACGGTGGAGGACAGCATGCATTCTTGGAGTAAATGTGCGGGTTGACAAACGGGTCTACACAAGAGAATCTAAAATATTTTTTTTTCTTAGAGTAGACCAGCGCTGATGAGGTTGCGTTGTGACGCACAGTCTATGTTCCTATTACTCGCAGCCTAGAAGCGGCGCCAAACACGATGGGCCTCACTCTGCACCTTCTCGCGTTGCATCCTGAGATTCAAGACAGGCTACAGGCTGAGATCTCGGAGGTGCTCCAGGAAGACGTGAGTGAACGGACGAGAAAATGACTTCCCCGAGTCAATTTGCAACTTCCGGTCGTGCGACTTTCCCGAAGGGCGAGAGCGCTGCTACCCTTCAAAACATATGAAGCATTTCAGCTAACTGTCGTGGTGTTGATCGCTGGTATACTCAGGCGCGGATCCAGGGGGGATGTCCGGATGTCCTGACCCCCCTCAGATTTCTGCATCGCCCCTCGCTGACAGGGTGATGGCCCTGTCGCCATCACCCTGTCATAATGTGGCCACTAGCATTCTTCAAAAGTATTTTTCGCGAGTACCAGTGGTAGCAGCCATGTATAAGTAAAGTTAGCTCGCTCACAAGCTTAGCTTTTTTCCGTAGGGGTGTAGTGTCGTGAAGTTGTCGTGGCTAATTTTTCTCATGAACACTTGGACCTCCTGGCGCCGGCTGTGCTTTTACTCATTCCGTCGGCGGCATCTTGCGAACGAGGGGACGTCCATTTTGTCAAGCAGGCCGATGTCTGCGCGAGCGACTTCACGCCTGATTATCTGAGTTCCCCCGCGGGGTGTCATCGGTTGCCTCTTATCGTTACCTGGAAAAGCCAGGGGTGCGGCATAGCGCGTTCAAGCCGGAGAAAAAAAGCTAACAAAGCGGAGAGGGCGTCGACAACAGCAACGTGATTACAGACAACACAAACACAGACAGCGAAAGCTGTACCTTGCAAAATCGTAGAATGCGTCGAAGGACCATGAGCCCGAGGACGAACGTCACCGTCCGCAGTCGCTCACGCAGGAGAAACTTCAGGAAGAATAGGGTGCCTCGATGCCAGGCAGCGTTGACATCGAGGAACCCTACAGGAAGAGCGTCTTGCCACGCCTCCTCCCGGCGACAACACGCAACACATCAGCTCGCGCCCTCCTGTGAGCCCGCTACAAAACCTTCTAGTACACTGTAACCGGACCAAGCTGAGACCACGCCGTCTTTCTTTGAGTTTTATGCTGCCTCCGTTCAGAGTGCCCCAGTGTACAGTCTAAGTTTGATCAATTTAAACAGTAAAAATTGGAGGACGCTTAAGCTTCGCCTTTAAGTGTAGAACGCGATAGCGTTATCGGGACCCGTTCACATCAGATCGTTCGCATACGGCAAGTAGGCTTCATTCACTGCAACACTGAACGTGGGAAAGCCAGCTTACTTATAAGACCAAGCTTACACCGATCTCCTTAAAGTCGGCTTCACTTATAAACTGAAATGAATTGCTGGAAAGACGTTTTTCTAGGGGCAATATAAGTGGTATTATATTCAGATGTGAAGGCCCTAGCACATTTAAAAAAAATATTTTATTAATTGTTTGCTATTGCCCCGACGCGCGCAGGTCTGATAGAAATTCTGGAAAAGGGTTTGTGTTTGAGTTTCCTCGTAGCAGAATTAGGTTTTCTCGTATATTCAAATTACAATCCGACGCCGATTGGTAAACAATCCGACGGCGAATCCGACGCCGAATGGTAAAGTCGTATTTTACCAATTTTCTGATGCATTTCACTGTGAGAAATTCAATTTTCGTTCACCAAAACCTTGCACCACGTGGAGGGCCTGCGTGGTCGATGTGGGTTGGATGATTTTCTCCGCCAACCGCGATCACACGCCGGTTGCCGACGCCGGATTTTCTGCGACACGGGGCCCTAAACGCTATCGCGTTAATAGATCAACTTAATATGTCCTCCAGTCCTTCGCAGTTCGTCTGTCTGCCCTTCATTGCCGCTAAGCGACTGCGCGGAATTTGGTGCTACAATGTCGCAGAAGAGGATATCGACATTTCTCTGTTTCAAGATCGCTGTGAGGTATGGAAAAAGTGAGTAAGCTCGCCTCGCGCTTGCCTCGCGCTCGCGCGTTCGTCGGCGCTGGGGAGGAGGAGGGAAATTTCAGCTGTGGCGTGGGAGGGCGTTGAGGGCAAGCGTGGTGGCGGCGCCGGTGAGGAGAGAAATGTCAGCGGCGGCGCCCGTAGAACGTTTTTTCATAGCCATCGTCGTTGTTGCTGGGCCACCCACTTCTTGGGGAAAATGGAGCTCTAAAAACCGGGTTTTAGCGCTGCATTTTCACCATGATTCCACGCTATCTTGGCCAGTAATCAACAATTCTGGAACTACTGCTGTTTCGCATGGCACTCAGAACTCTCTCGTAGAGCGGCAGTCCACATATTTTTCTCAGAGCGTCACACAAATGTGTATCCTAAGCCTAATGTTCTTTAGTTATGACAGGGCCAGTTTTGTTGTGACTATGTGAAAGACTTCATTGTGTAGGACTTGTTCTCCAGCTGGTTGGTACCGGCTCAGTTTGAAAGAAATGACACAAAAGAACATGCAAGACTAGAGAACAAGCCAAGTGCTTTCAGTGTATCTTTTCTTCAGGTAACAGGAAGTCGCTTTCCCTGTTGTCTATAGATCACAGGGCAAGTCTTAGACGCATTAGACTATAATTCTTTGTACCATTTTTTCCAAGTTGAACAGATTTCCTTTTTCGCTAAAAGAAATCAAGCTGTCGACACATCTTTCTGTCGAATTTTGAAATTCACCCACGTCACTTTCAAGTGGAAAGGTCGATTCGGTGCTAAAGCAAAATTTTGTAGACGCTCTGTGGTTGTCACTTTTGTCTTGGCCTAACTTCAGACAAAAGGCAAAAGTTCACAGCTGCTACAAGGTATTGTGTTGTGCTTAGAAGCTAGTAGAAGCCCCGCTCTAATAAATACGCCGCAGTGCGATTAGTTCAGGTTACAATAGGTGCTTTCTATTTTAGGGCAAGTTTACATCGAAGAACGTGATGGAAATGCCCTACATGGATATGGTTTTGAACGAATCTATGCGCTTCTACACTGGAGTGGTCGGGTGAGTGCTTACACAAATGCGCGTCTCGATTTCAAAGCACGAATGTCCTGCTGAGAATAATCTTGGTTTGACATCTGCCAACACATACCTGTAGACGTTCAGCCTTGTACTTGCTAACCTTGAAAATAGGGTAAAGCCCGGCCCACATGGAGCGAACTTTCATGGCGAACTTCTCGCGGCCCGAACCAGCGCGGCGGAACGCCAGCGTGCCGCCGCCGTGCTGCACCCATATGTGGTGAAATACAGGCGGCCGCCGCCGCCACGATTTCACTGTTGCTAGAAACAGCGTGATTCCATTCCCAGTAAAATGCAGTGAAAAAATAGTTTTGTATCTGCAACTGAACCATATTGGTCGCGCCTGGATGGCTGTGATCAGTCGATCACTGTACGCGATGCGCGCCGCTTTTGTCGCCATGCTTGCTCTAGGTTCTTTGGCTGGCTAGCCGAGTCAAATGCGGCGGCAGGAAATCGGACGTGACCGCGCCCTGATTGGCCCGCGCTGACAGCCTTCATTCGCCGCTTCCAGCGAGCTGTTGACCGCCTGCGAGCATATCTAGCCCGCCTTGATCGACGGCGAACAGCCGCCGGCCGCCGGGCGGACACCGCGCGCTGGCCGTTCGCCAGTTTTTCGCAAGAAAATCGCTCCATGTGGGTCGGGCTTTAATATGTAAGTTCTACAGTTCCACATTGTCTTAATAAATCTACGATTGAGGCTGCAAATTGGTATGTTTTATCAGTGGGCAGTTTCTTACCAAGTCTCAGCTCATTATTATTTAAGATAAGCAAATGGCTTTGTCTTGAGAAAAAAAGATTGCAGTAAGAACGTATACGGCAAGCTCTTATAGGCATATTTTCTGATCAGGCAAAGTGAATGTGAAAGTTTATTCCTTTTCAACGATAACTGGGCCAGTAGACAAAACGATAAGAGCCTGACAGGGTTTTGGACAGCCGGAGAACAGTCGGCATTGTGCACAAGTAGTTCGCGACTTTCTTAGAAAGGATTATACAAGCGCGTGAACAGGATGATCAAGTAAGTCAACGTGCATCAAATTTATACAAGAAATGCATACAACTAGAAAGTATCCACAAGCTATTGCAAAAAAATTACGATTAAAGATCGATAATTTTTTACAGGTAAACAAAAGGTCAGTCATAAAACACAAAACACTATTTCAATGCTGACACATTCACAAGCAATAGAAAACACTTTTAATGTTAGCAAGATGCGTGTAGGGTATGTCTACTAAATAAATGTATTATTCGGTTTGTTCAATTAGGTGTTGTTTATTGACAGAATTAAAACATTTTAGTTAGACGTAATATTCAGTTTCCGAAGGAAATCAAATTATCGATTAGGCTTTGCTTTCCGCACGTTATTAGTACAAGTTTAGTTTCTTGCGGGAAATATTTCGACTGTTGGAATTACCCAAAAAAGAAAAATACAGTTCATGACAATGGATGTGTTAAAGTAAGGAGAAATGTGTTTCAGCATACTTTGTTTTAAAGAAGCTCTATGTATTAGCGGCGACGTGGGTATGTCTAAAGGTGTGCCACAAAATATCTCTATAGCACGCAAAGCGTGTTTCCGAGTTAAAAAGGGGTTTAGGCAATTACTGGAGGTCGTAGTTCCATAAACATAAATGCAGTACAATAACCTAGATTCCACAAGTGCGTAATCCATGGCTATCTTCAGCCAGGGTGGCAACAGATGAGATTTTTCCTATAGACAACCAACGGTTTTAAACTCATCAGAAGCTAACTTTGTGCCGTGAAAATTACAGGGAACGTTCCTCATCTTCGCATTAAAGCAAACACCAAGAAAATTCGGGTTTGACGCTCGCCTTAATTCAGTATGATCTTATACAACTTCCAGAATGATACGTCCTACTGTATAAATGGAAGAAAAAAGAATGTAGTTTCACTTCGACAAATTAAGGTTTATCTTGTTAGCCGTTAAGCAGATACAGGGTGTGCCCGAAAAGTAATGTCAGTGAGTCGATTAAAAAAGAAATTGATCAGATCGGTACAACGCAATAAAAGGTTTCGAAATAGGCTCATCATGCGTCGTTACATCGCTTCTAGCGAGATTTCCAACCATCGAATACGTCACGGTACGCCTACTTAGTATTGTCCTTTTGAGCCTTGGTGCAAGCCTCCTCGGCCTTGCCAACTACCCCGAAATTATGTTCTTTCATGGGAGTTTTTTGAGCTCGGACAGAAGAAGAAGCCTGGGAGAGCCACGTCAGGACTGTATGGTGGCTGGGGAACCGTTGACACCTTTAAATCGGCCACGAAGCGGGTCGCGAGGAAGGCGGTGCAGGCTGGCGCGTTGTCGTGGTGAAGTTTCCAATCGCCTCCGATGTCAGGCCGGGCGCGATGAATGCTTTGTTTTAGTCTCTTGGACACTTTCGCGTAGAATTTGGCTTTGACGGTTGTGCCATGTGGCACAAACTCATGGTGGACGAGCCCGCTGATGTCAAAGAACCCAATTATTTACCATGGTCATGGCCTTTGACTTCTTCATTCTGGTCATCTTGGGGCGAGGGGACGCCGAGCTGTGCCACTTGGCACTTTGCCTTTTGTAGCGAGAGCTACATTGGCCGTATTCTCGCCGTTTTGCTGTGGCCCATGGCCGCACCGCGAGCTGAGCCGTTGCCTAGCAACCGCCGCAGCTGGCAGCGCCACTCGCCGCACCATCTAGCATGACGTCAGAGGAGGAGCTGGTGAAACCGCGTTGCAACAACAGAGGAGTACCCGGCGTTGCATCGTATATATAGAAGGGGCGGCTCGGTGGGATTCGTCGGCAGATATGGAAAGTGAGTCGGAGAGACTGAAAGAAGCCAGGCTTCGTCGTCGGAACGAAACCAAGAGGAGACAGCGAGCCGAGGAGACGGAGGAAGAACGAGCCGCACGCCTCGAAAACAATCGTAAGTACGAAGCAGCCAGGAGAGTGGATTCAGATGATGATAGCACCCGAAACGTATTCAAGTCACTGGACGACAACCCCTTATCTTCCCGCCTCACCGACCATCGGACCGTCTTTGCGGAATTTGGGAAACAACAAGATGAAGACTTTCAAGATAAATGCGTTACACTTTAAAAATGTCTTGTTTTTAATGTAACCATAATTTAACGAGAGGTAACAACCAAACCTAAACACTCAGACGTACGAAGCTAAACGATAAAGATGTAACTGTAGGGAGAACCAAGCTAAACAATATGAATAACCGTACGTCTCGCTACGCGCACCCAGGAATAACTGAGTTAAGCCACCGCCAATTTTGTGTTTCGGGGTCGTATTCAAGCACTCAAGTCTCGTCACCTGTGATGACATTGTCTAAATAGTGGGGGTCATTTTCGCACAAGTCCCAAAGTTCCTGGCACGTTTCAACTCGGCTCGATTTTTAGTCGTCCATAAATATTTTGAGAGAAGAAAGGGAACCGAGGGGCCTTCAGGTAGCATATGTGGGTTTATTGACCAGTTGCCAACACCCAAAAATGATCACGTGCTCGTGACGCCTGCGGCAGAAAGGATGTTCCACATCCGCCCCAAGGTTTGTGAGTGGTGGCGCTGGCTAACACTCCCAGGGTTAGTTCTAGTTGTAAAACATAAATACCCCAGAAAGTGGATGGGAAAATGGTTCCGCGGTAGCTCAATGGTGAGAGCATCGCACGCGTAATGCGAAGACGTGGGTTCGTTCCCCACCTGCGGACAGTTGTTTTTTCATCCATTCTCATTTTCATTAATTTATCATTTCTTTAATTCAATTAGTAGGTACAAGTAATTCCCTCTATGTTGTCCTTGGTGTCAATGTTTGTTGGCTTCTTATGATATGATAAATATTTTGCGTATGATCTTCGCGCACACTTTTCCCATTTGAAGATTATTCGTCGCAATCTCGTGAACGGTACTTTTTGGAATGTTAACTGTCTGTGCCACTAAACTGACACTCAAACGAGGGTTTGAGTACAAAGTCATGATGATCATGATGATCATCTGTACAAAGCATATCTCACACGCGTCACATTTTCGTCGGTGATGGTCGTTGATGACGGTCCAGCGCGGGCTTCATTGCTGACCTCTTCACAGCCTTCTAAAAAGGCCTTGTGCCACCGGTAGACTTGACGTTCTGACAAAAAATTATCACCATAACCTGTCTTTGTCACAGGAACAGTTGTTACCACTGCGAACTTGCCGAGCTTCACACAAAACTCGATGGCAATCCTTTGTTCCAATGAGCGCTGCATTATGGCTTGCACGGGAAATGAAAACGAGTTTCAGGGAAAACCCTGTCCATACTCTCCAGATGGTCGCGGACGACTGAGCTAGCGCGCGTGCGTAAGCTAACTTCCCTCTCCACCAATCCCAACTAGCCTTTGCGCGCTGCGACGTATAGTCGCTTCACAATCTAGTCACTGACATTACTTTTCCGACAAACCCTGTATGCAATTTACTTGAATAGACATTTACCATAGCTTTGTATTTGGGACACAGAGAAAGATAAAATAAATGTGTACTTGTGTCGTCAGCTTATATTATCAGATCAGGATATTGTGTATGTTAGCAATATCAGTTATGTACGTACAATAAATATAGCAATGCTCCCTATATTGATTCTTGAACACCTAGAGGAATGAGCAATTTCTCGGAGTCTAGAATGCTAACCTGAACACACTGCGGTCTGTTGCTCAAACAGTTCTAGTTCTTAACGAAGTCAGAGTTTCAAGCCTTGATACATTTCTAACGCAGCATTCCTAAGCGCTTCTAGCCTCCCTAGCCGCCAGAGGTATTAGTTATCTCATGCGTCTTTTTTTTCTGGCAATTGAAGGCCAGGTATGGCTTGGCGCGCGATTATTTATTTAAGTGTCCCACCAGTGAATGAAGGAAACATAGTGCGAATGGCTTTTACCAGGACCCTGCTATTACTAAGCCCGATTTGTTGTTTCGTGACAAAACAGACCCTATAGCATCGTCGCGTATAACCGAGACCACTAATTTCGCCCGAAATATGTGCAGCTTTGTTACACGGCGTGCAGCAAGCGACTTCGAATTCAAGGGCACCAAAATTCCCAAGGGTCTCAGCGTCATGGTGCCGGTCACTTACCTACATCACGACCCCGAAGTTTGGCACGAGCCAGAAAAGTTCGATCCAGAAAGGTGAGTGAACCATTCCGCATTATTTTCTGATCTTCTGCAATCTTAGTATTTGCAAAAAGGGGGCAAAATGGAGAGAACTTAGATTGGGAGACATAACCGAGAAACAAAAATATTTGCGGCGCTTTGAAGAGCAAACACGTTTCAAGTGTCAAGCAGTGCGTGGAGAAATGTGGAAGTATACTATCTCCTGATATACTTGAACATCATCATTTACTCACTGAAATGTGCAGTGGCGTTCTGCTGAACACGAGGTTTCCTGGTTCGGTTGCTGGCAGTCGTGGAGTTGTTTCGACGAGGGTTGAATGCTTACAAAACTCGTTGATAGACATTAAATAACCCCAGGTTGTCAAAATTATTTAGCAGCCCTACACTGCGGCGTCCTTCAGGGTACATTTGAGAGCTTTTTGACGTAAAACTCAATTGATGTTTAGAGCTCTACCATCTTTCAGTACTATCAACTTTCAGTAATTATGCCATAGTTCAGCAATGTTTTTCTTGTCGTTTTCAACTTTCAGTAATTATGCCATCATTTGTCTTTAAAACGCGCTTTAAAACCATCTTTTAATGGTGAACCATATAGCTCAGGCATAAAGAATGGCTTGCCTACGTAGGGAAGCGTATGAGAAAAGCAGCCAGACGTGAGATCAGGCTAGATGTGTTCTTTCGTCGGTAAATCATCGGACGCAATCGCAAACGTTACACTGTTCATTCAGCGGTTGCTGTTGGACAAGCTATGCACTAATCCTATGCAAAAGTTATCTCGCACAAAACGCTCAGCTTTTGTACATAATGGTTAATTTCCACTTTTTTCCTTGTGACATTTGTCTGGGTTTATTTGCTTTATGCCAGATTAATTAAATACGAAGTGTTCGGGGAAGATTACTTGAAGCGATTAGCTGTGGCCAAACAAACGAAACCTTAGACTCGAGCAAAATTTCGAGAAGTGGATTTATCTTCGCCAGGGCCTTGTAGAAACGATGGCTCCTGGCAGAGGCTTGTCATGTTCGGTCAGTTCTGATCCCTACGCGCATTTTTATTCTTTACTCTACACCATAGGTTCAACCCAGAAAACAAGTCACAGATCCACCCGGTCAGCTTCCAGCCTTTTGGGAAAGGCCCCCGGGAATGCCTCGGAAAAAATTTTGCCCTCGTCGAGATGAAACTGATGCTCTCCAAGTTGCTTACTAATTTTCGGGTAATCGTTGATGAGGAGCATCACAAGGTAAGTGCAAGGCGATCTACGTCATACTACCCGTACTAGTACGTGCTCGAGAGAAGTGTCGGTGACTTTCGGCATTCGGTCATGGCACCGCGGCTGCTCTGCAAACAATGACTTCAGTGCTCTGTCAAATACGTGAACTATGGTGAAAACTCTGACCTAGCAATGAACCTCTGATCCATTAGAATGGAAACAGTATTTTCTTGCCTTCTTTGCTGTTTGAGCTACCCTCTCTTTTTGTCCTCTTAATAACATTACACCGCTCGCCCACTGCTAAGCACCGTTCAGGCGTTGGCCATAAACGGTTACAGTGGGACCAGCAGCAATTTTCTTTCTTCCTGTTTACATAGTTTCATAACAACCATTTACTACGGCGTCTTCACCGAAGACAGCGCTTTCGGGACTACGTAAAATAATGCAACGGGCTCCCAACTGTGTACATTGCGTATACAATCATTGAAGGTATCGGCTAGTGAATTGGTGTTAGAATTAAAAACAAATGTTCTGGAAAGTTGAACTTATTCATGTAAAATGGCGTAAATTGAGCTCTTCTGCTCTTTTCTGGTTAACCATAACTGCTGAAGAAGCCAGCAATATCTGTAGGCAGAGCATACATGGGATAATTGGAGCGGTACTTGAACAGACAAGCTCTAAACCAGGCAATAATGCCAAATCACTCTCTGAGTGCTTTCGGCACATTTGATGAATGCAAAAATAAGGTTAAACAGAAGAAATCAAGGCCAAACTTTACTTACTGAATCTGCCTGCCAAATGACGGCGAAGATGACGTCAGTGTGGCCACTCGAACTGAGTGAGGTTCGCACGCACGTTCTTTTTTTTTTCTCTCGTGCACTGAATTTCTAGTATAGTTGTCAGGCTGAAGTGCCCTTTTTACTGCGAGGGCTACGCAATGCAACTTTTTTATAGGCATATAACCAACTTCCACCAAACGTTGCTATATTCGATGAAGTGGTGGGAAGCCAGGGAGTTCGACACCGTATCGCGACTGGGCATTGCGTTTTTAAAGCGTTTGCCGAACCAGGTTCTCAACCACTTTTATCAGCAACGAAATTATGAGACAGCTGTCGTCCAGCACCTATTTTCCATTCCCAAAAATGGTCTCTGCCTAATTTGCCCAACTTGACCTTGAGTGTTCTCTCAGCAACGAAAAAGTGAACTTTTTTTCAAGCAAGCTCAGAAGTATAAGAAATGTCTACGTGGTGTTCTGGTGCGGGGGAGGGAGCGTCTATAATTTGATTATCGTTTCGTGAAACATCACTGAGAACCTTGCAAAAAAAAACAAACCTAGCTGTTTTATTCCGTCTTTGTCTTTATCTCTGTTTCTTTGTCCTCGTGCAGGAACCTATCAAGCTCAGCTCGTCGTTCCTCACCTCAGTGGTCAACGATGGCATCTGGCTCAAGCTTGAAAAATGCAACGCGATCCAAGCACAGGTTCAATGAGTAAAGCCCGCACGGCAGAACTTGAAGCACGCATCAGCACTTAGCTGCTTTCTCGACAATGTTTCACCTGTACCTTACCTCACTGTTTGGAGCTTAAAGGTTGCAATCCACTCTTAGTTCGCTAGCTGTTAGATCTCTAGCAGGCACAGCAGTACACGTGTTAATTCTCACGACATCTCACATAGCCGGAATTGAAATGACTCGTCTCCTCTTCTAGTTTCTCGGTGATACCGTGGTTCTCGGGGTAGTACAAGAAGTTTCTTGTTTTGCTCGTTTGTCTTTTTCAGTCAAGGTACTTCGTGTTCATTAGCTGCGAACTAAAAGAAACTCGGCCACTGAGGAGTCGGTTATCCCGAAATCTTTATTAACAAATTTTTTTTTTCTCTGGGGGCGGAGACCGCCATTTCGCAGATTACCCGGCCGGCACAAATGTCGCTAATACCTCAGCGACTAAACAGAATAAAAACATTCATGACGATTCACTTAACAGCAAGAAATAATATCGGGTGGGTGGCATCTGTTTGGAGGAGTCGACCGACTTATAGCGCTTAACATATCTTCACCTGTTAGCTGACTTAACCTGTAACGCTTATCCATCCTGACCTTGAGCGCCCACGATGTCCTGCGTGGTCTTATGTTTTTCTCGCATGCACGTAGAGCGTTTTGAGCTTAGCGCATACTTTCTTTATGTTGACTCTTGCAAATAATAAACATAAACTGCCGTTCATTGTTTGTTTTCTTGCGTTCTTTTTCCGTTCGAACGTTTCACATTCTATGCTTGGTTGTTCATGCATCGTAAAGAAACTCAGTCACGGCAAAGAATGTAATTGCACTCGATCCTACTACATGCGACAGCACAGCTGGGGCCTTATAACGTAAAACTATTCCAAGGTGTTTTTTATTCCAATCTCATAGCGTCAAAATTACGTGACCGCCGACTGCAAGGATCGGGCGGTAACCGCAGCGTTGACTGAACCGTCCAATCAAACGCTCTTCTCATATATTGAAGGTCACTTTTGTTTGCTTTCAAAGCGAATATCATTGCCTACCTTGACAGGCTTTTGTTTATCTAATTGGCTCACAAGAGGTGAGCAGCACGCAGAAGTGGAGATGGTTTCAGTGGAACCGAGCTAGTGCAGTGAACGTAGATAACTTGATGAGGGTGGTACCGGCATCTGCCATTGGCTCGATTCTCCTTACTTAGCTTGCGGTGGCTCGTCGAATATCGCGGTGGCGTGCAACGGAAGGTTAAAAATGCCGAAACAGACTCAGCGAAGAAGAGTTGCGCACATCCAGTGGCACATTCTCAGTGACCCAAGTCGGCGAGATGTTCACTGGAGAGCGGCACATGCCCAATGCATTCAAGGCGCAGCTCGCTAAAGAACGGGCGTGAAAGACGTTCGTGGAAAACCGACATTCCCAGTGCATTTGTGGCGCAGCCTGTTAAATCATCTGATGGATGCCCTCGAGGAACCCTTGTGACGTGAGTTCTATCCCGCCCAGCATCAAGTAAATTTAAAGGAGCTTTTCGTCATTGTAGAGTGGCACATTACCATTGGCATATACCCAATGACCCAAGTTGGTATCAAAGGAGTTTATTGAAGAACAGCACAGACCGAGTGGCACGTCATACCCAATGCTCCAAGTAAGCGCCAAAGAAATTCTACGAACAGCGGTACCTACGCAGTCCCGTATCTACAGTGGCCCATGTCGTGTGAAAGAGGTTTGTTGAAGAGCGGTACACATGTGCACAATGTCACATACTCAGGGACCCAATCGGATCCAACGGTTGGTTTCCAACCCTGTTCCCTCAGCATAGCAGCCCGATGGACTAACCATTCGACCACGCACTACCCTGTGACCCAGATAAGCGGGAAAACGGTTAGATGGAAACATGCATACAAAAATAGCCCCCGAAAAGTTCGTGAAGTACCCAAAGAACGTTTACATTCACCCACCTTTAATGATAACGCACAGCGCGAATCGTCCTCTAATGATCCTTATGGCACTATCACATCAACAATGCTTTTTTTTATATTAACAGACGTGCAGTGAAGTGGTGTGCGACGCGTTGCCAACTATAGACGCCAGACAGTGCGTCCATGTGCATGGTTGGGGCTTGAGAAGTGGCGGGACAATGTAGCGAAGGCAAACGGGGCTAAAAAAATCGAACTTCTCTGATCCACTATTTCCACTCGTTCAATGCAGAATTTATACGAGATGAACATACTAGCCTACATGCTTGTAGGCAAGTGGGGTCGTAAACTTTGAAGCATTTCCCTTATCAGGGTGGCGTACGAGATTTCCAGGACCTCCCACAGCATTCTTTCCACATTCTTACACGCCTTGAGCTCGAAAATTGCGTCGACGTCGGGATTAACCAGGAGCCGGTTCATTTCTCTCATCTCCATCTTGAGAGAGAAGAGGCGGAGTGACGTAAGCTGCGTCGGCCTCCCTGATACAAGAAAAACAAGAACTGAATGATTAGACTTCGGTTCAGAGTCAAAGATGGTGAGTGCAGAAGCTACGCAATTGACAGGTCCTTTCAGAAAAGCTTTTGTTAATTCCAGCAAAGCAGACTAAGGAAGTACTATTCAAAATTTGACAGGAATTGAAGACTCAGGTAAGCAGATACACCTTGTTAAAATGTGAACAGCACGATAATATTGATAATACATTTTGAGGTATTCCTTGCCAAAACCACGATATCCGATTATGAGGAATGCTGTAGTTGGGGACTCCGGATTAAATTTTTCCACCAGCGGTCCTTTAACGAGCATCAAATGCTCGGCACACGGGTGTTATTGCATTTCGCCCGATCTAAATGTGGTCGTTGTGGAGGGGATTTGATCCCGCGACCTCGGGCTTTGCAGCGCAACACCAAAGGCACTGTAGGCCACCGTGGCAGGTAGATAATTAAAAAGCACGAGGCGGCCCGCATAAAAAATTGCGAAGAAGAACGCACTTAGCGCATGCCTGTACTCATGATTACAGTGTGTGTGTGTGAAAACTTTTTATTTAGAAAAGTCCTGAAGCTCGAATGATTACAGTGAGGTCAGGACATTAAGTTATCTTCCAGGAGGCCCTGGAAGCCACCGAATCGCACTTAGTTTCACCGAATCGCACTCATAGCAGCGGCATTGCATCTGAATGCCTTAGAAGTGGCTTACGGCGGGGAAAATTTCTCGCCAACGGCACAAAGGCAGAGAATTCACATTGTGGAGAAAGAGTTGCAGATTGACCCGGCTGTTTAAAATTTTTCTTGTCAACTGAACCGCCAGCGAATAAATACATAAATACATACATACACACATACATACATACATACATATACATACATACATACATACATGCATGCATACATACATACATACATACATACATACACACACACACACACACATATACATACATACGTACATACATACATACATACACACACACACATACATACATACGTACATACATACATACATACATACATACATACATACATGCATGCATACATACATACATACATACATACATACATACATACATACATACATACATACATACATACATACATACATACATACATACATACACACACACACACACACACACACACACACACACACACACACACACACACACACACACACACACACACACACACACATACACGATGATCGAGTAAACAAGGCTTACCCGGGGTTGCTGCAATCTCCATATTTCCGTGACCCTCGCGTACGAAAAACTGCAGCTCACGGCTGCGCTCACGAGGGATAGAAGTGGATTCCACGTCGTACTTCGCCATCAGTCCGGCGAATGACAACGGGCACATTATGCGCAGCGTTCCGCCAGCAGACAGCGTGCTTTGACAGTCGCCCAGGCGTTGAACGCGGCGACGGAACCGCCAGGCCGTGCCGTTGACCATCTCGAACGGGAACGACTCGAGCACGGTGTCGTTCCCGACGCCCACCTCAAAACCGACGTCTCGCAGAGGCAACGCGTCGCACGCAACGAACCTCAGCAGGTCGTCGGCAAGGTAGTTTTCCGACGAGTGATCACAGAACCCTCCGTCTATTGAGAAAGGAGTACGTGATGAAAATTTGCTCAGCAGAATAATGAATCAAAAAATTCAGAACCCTTCCACTGTCGCGAAAACGAGGGTAAGCGAAGCTTGTGGCAAGACGAGACTGTCGCAGGCGTTCCGCTTCGTATGCCCTAAATTCGGGTACCGCGTCTCTTCGCTGACGTTTCGCCTGGACTTCGGAAGCCCTCACGCTAGGATCGGATGACAAGCTTCGCTTACCCCCATTTTCCCGACAGGACTAAGGGCTGGTGATTTTGTCACTTTGGGTCCCACGTGTGACAAGGGTAGTTCCAGGACGCGTTACAGGTCCCCGAGCCCACAGGGTTATGTGCCATTGAGCTTGGACCCTTTCTGCACTATCACCAAGATCGGCCCACAGGACAAGGGTATGTGCCATTTAGTTTGGACCCTTTTCTGTACTATCACTTTTCAGCGTGACACCACCACCGCCGACACTTGTGAGCATATAAAGCTTCGCTTAAAATCCTATAGATGATAAAAAGTGGCACTATGTTTTGTAGCCGTCGTTTTCAGTAACAGGTGAACTTTTCAGGCACTTCTTGGTGGTGGTAGTGCGGTTTGCGTCAGGTTTTGTCGAGATATAAGCTCACTTTGGTGCAGGAAGATCCGAAGTTCAGAAACAGGTAACCTGAAATATTGGGCAAAGCTGCTTGTTCTTGTATATTATTCGGTTTTGTCTTCGTCAAAACACTGGTGGCGCATCCGCCTGTTGGAGGCGATTTTCGACATTGACACGATTAGCAATATTTCTTATGGTGGGTAGGTAGTTGGTGGGTATATGTTTTATATGTTATGATGATTATTATTATGATTAGTGTATCACCATGCCATTTCCCTATGCCATCAGTGATTCACGAAACAGGATGGGCAGATCAGCAGACACACGATGTGGCAATTTCGCTGCCACTCTGGTGGACATTGCCAAATCATACCACCATACAGCATATCTTGTAAACACTGCACCCCATTTGAAACTACGTAACAAGCTAGTCCATCTATGCAAATAAAGTAAGCATTTTTTTTCGCCTCATCCGTACGCCGTATCCGATATCTCCGCACAGCGTCGCTAAGATATATACACTAAACGCATTACTTACGAAGTAGCACGAGCAGTGATGCGACAGTGAACAACATCTTGGTAAGCCTAAAGAAAAGCATGAATTGCAATGCTTCAGTAAATATCATTTATCACAACTACGGAGCTTCTGAAATATCATATTCACCGAGGAAAAAAACATTGTCTGAAATCTCTGCCAAATATGCACAATAGAAAAGTTTTTCATCATGCCGATTTCAAGCTAGTGACCTACTCTTGAGTGAAATTCTTGGAGTGTAAGGGATGTCCTGTCATAGCCTTTTGGTACCTAAACCTACCAACACTCAAGCCTAACGCTAGCATTTTTTTTTATAGTCTCCAGTACGTGAAACTACGTCAAACCATAAAATGCTTGAGCTCTTAATTTTAATTGGATCTTTTTGGCGGAGTTGATAAGCTACCGCTCACAATGACGCGCATTTATCTTATAAAGCTGCAAATAAATTTTTTGGCCTCCAAAGTACTAACCAAGCCCAATGCTGCTTAACCTTGTGTTATACATCGGAATGCGTCTTTTTATTTTTTTTAGTAAGATTCACGTTGTATGAAAAGCAGTAACTGGCTCCCGTCGGCCAGCATGCTGTTGCTTTGCAAGAGGAATTAGTCAAGCTTATTAGAAATTTTGCAGCCCTTAGGGCGTATCTTGTCTTCCGACAGTAATCGTCACCTATTTTGCGTGCATTTCCTATCTTTAACACTATGCGCTCGCTAATTTCCTGCCAGGAACGCCATGTAATGCTGATACGGGTATACGGGCATGCCGGTTATGACGTGCTAGTACTGGCAGTGTGGCTTTTAAGGCAGGAAATGCACTGCATTGTTTGGATCAATGCATTGTTTGGATCAACATAAGCTCCGAAGGGTGAACATTTTTCTTATAGTGTTGTGCTGGCCATGTAACAACAGTTTTAAAACCCTGTTAACAAATGGAGGAGCCTGCAATTTTCTTATCGCCTCCGAGAAAGCTGCCACACAAGAGCAATAATAATGACGATATCACGATTACATTTGTGAAAATATGTGTACTTCAATCTTATCGCGAATGAAAGACGTATTAAGCGAGAAAGAACGCAAGAACAAAAGAAAGCTGGCGATGTCATGTAGTGAACATTTGCATCAGCTATCCATGACGTCACAAATTTTTGGCACTTATTTTATACCGTATTTATTCGCAAAGATTACATTGCATGAGAACGTGCACGAAGAACCGATCAGGCAAATTTTAACAGGTCCTTTTTTTTTAAAAAAAAAGAGCTAGAACGCCGAAACTGCAATGAGTTCCATGAATCCAAACACACGTCACCAGTGTAGAAACTTTGGGGGCAAATACGAAATAGTAAAATTATACGTACGCCTTCTTTGCTTGGCGCTCCCTTAATAATCAATATATCGCAAAAAATATAACATCAGAATTTCCAAGGAATACTTCTTGCTGGTGCTTATTTAAGCTCATATCTTTGAGATGATGACGCGTGACAAAGAATATTACAAAAAATACAATAAATAGACTGGTTATTCAGCTACCCGGAGAATGTTCCCTGAGACTCGGATTCACTGCACTCACCTTCGTCGCGCAGTCAGTAGAACAAATGCTCTCTTCCTATCGCTCAGGCGATTGACAACATTTCACAATCTATAGGCACGTGGTGACAAAAGACAGTTACGCTATGGGCCAGGCCTCATTATCTTTTGCGGCCGGAACAAAATGTATTCAACACATGCAGTCCGTAGTGGAGTGACTGATATTGGGGTGTGCTGCTTCGGAGAGTCCAAAGGCTCTCTCTGATAAGAGGAAGGAACATAACATTCATGAACTGATGTATCTAGGAAAGCAAAAGAGAAGGGTGGGGGGGAGGGGAGATAAGTTTGCTGAGCTAAAAAGACTTGTTTGCACGTTTTGAAATATTGTTTACCTCAGCGCTACGGTTACTTCAGTGCCATTTGCGGCACTGAAGGGAAATCAGTGAAATCACTAATTTCCCAGTCGCAAAATGCAATTTCCAGGATGTCGTCGTACGTGGTGCGTAGGGAATCGCACGCTCTCTTATCGGCTAGTCCAATGCGGAAAGAGTGAGTCCCATATGCTGCACAGCCACAAAGATTGACCTTAGCTGCTTATTGCTTTAAAGTTTAAGGCCAACAGCGCAATTTTACATGCACATTACTCAGTGACAGTACAACATAATGCCACGCGGCATATGGCACGCTTTCGCAACTCACTCGGCCATCGTATGCGTACAGTGCATCTACCAGATCTCCCTCCCATTGCTAGCACTTACGGCTTCGCACATGCAAAAACACACACAAACACACATTCACAAAAAAAAAAACAGATTCCAGAACTGAACTGAAATTATTCCACACAGCATGCGTCTGAACCTTTTATAGTATATTCTGCCATATTCTGCGTGTTGCTGTTATTTTGTTGTTTGTGATCATCCGTGTATTTTATTGACTTGCACTTCTGTTTCTCGGCGTTCTGAGTATTGTATGTTTTCATTATTGCCCATCCTGCTTAGACCAATGAGGTCTGCAGTATCGTGTAAATAAATAACTAAAATAGTGGCATTTCTCGAGCGTTTATCCGCTAATCCGCTGAAGAATTTTTGAGACGATTGCAAGTAAACTTGGTGTATTCCCTGCATCTATCAATGCCGGGCCATTTTATATCATTAAATATTTCAGTGTAGTGGCAACTTATACATAATGGCATAAAACATTTCAAGTCCTCGACACTTCATGGCATTAACCTCGCCCATGTGGCATTGATACAACCCTATGTAAATACTACCCTCAGCCTTAGGTTTGTACGACAATGGTACAAAGCAGCGCGAGATGTCAGATGGCACTTGCCATCTAAACAGAGTCGCGTTACGAATATAGTCATTATAAAGACACTCCGAGGAGTCGTGTCAGTGAGCGACTGACCAACCTTATCCTTGCACGTCCATCCTCAAAGACCATCCAGGTGCATGTCCTTTTGCACGACTGAACAGCCTTTCTCAGCGTACTCGGTGCTAATGAGGCCACAGTGACTCGGAAGCCATCGAAATACGATGTAGTACACCATTTCCCAAGTAAATTTTACAAAACCTGTGGTGATCAGGTTAACATATATTGTCAGGTTACATCAAAAGTTCTCCATCACGGGGGTTAAAGACTACTGCAAGCGTGCAGTCTAAATTGGGCAGTACGTTGCAAGGATGGCATCCTAAATGTGCCGTCGTTAAGTTCTCATACCTGGCTCTGCCGTTCTGCCCTGGTTAGTTTGGAACAATTTCGTCTGCCACTGCGAGCAGTTACGGCTTTGTTTGCGCTAAGGACGTGCACTGCCTTGTCATAAGTTATACGTTGTGAAAGGAGAATATCTCGTGTTTATTAAAGCGAAGCTTTTTATATCTCACTGATTCGTCCGTGAGTGCCTAAAGCGCACTGCAGGAAAGCCAACTTACACAATGGAGCTATCTGCGCATCTACGCACACAATAGAACAACGGCGCACGACATGCGTATCGTAGAACTCTACAGTTTACATTCGCAGTTGTACCGATAAGAACAATGGGAACTGCAACGCCACGCTATCAGGACAAATTGTAGATATCTGCATTGTATTACGCGCGCCACTTAATGCATTCCCGACCGTCACCATGGTTAGGCCGCGGGTGCAGCGCACGACAGAAGAAGAGGCTGCCGTACGCCAACGTGAGTGCGATCGTGCCCGTAAGGCCGATCTCGTGTATCGGCAATGGCAGAGCCTCTGACTGTCTACCACAGCGATCACAAGGAAATACTGTGCAAGTGTAGAGTCGTCCGTGAAAGTGTGAGTTTGTGCGTGTAATCAAACGGCTACATGATCTGAAATAAAGGCTATGCAACTCAACGAAATGTGTCTTCACTCAACTTCAACGTTCAACAAATAGAATCCTAAACAAGCAATCAAATCACATATGTCTCGCATCGGGTTGCTCAGCATTTCTTGGGTTCGTTGCGTGGTCGTTGGCCTTGGACTTCGAATTTGATTGCAGTTTGCATGGGAGAAAGCTTCGCGTTCAACCATCTTTCTTTAAGAAAGGGGCTTTGATTTTTTGTTGCTTTGCGTTAGCACTCCTGTAATTGCCCTTTCGAGAGCTGACAGTGCAAATAAACAAACAAACCTGACAGCCATTAATGATGGCTAATTACCAGTATATTTCGTACGTCACTCCTGTAGCAGTTACCTAAAACATGTCCTCATGTTTTAATCAGATTGACCTTCCTAATTAGGCCATGTGGCCACCTCGCAAAAAATACAGAAAAAGCAGAATGAAGCTATAGGCCATTCTTCAGTGCTCTCTGTATATTTCACGTAAGTGTACGCATATCTGGGGTTTCCCTTAATATTTGTTATAGGCAAGTGCTTGCTGGAAAGCAACACGTGCGCTTGTACATACTCGTCCACTTATACCGGCTCATACACTTCAATTGACACGAGTAGAAGGCAGTGAACCTGTACATTCCCAGCACGTGTGCATAATATTACGCCTTATCTTTGCCCTTACAAGTGTTCTTTCATGCGTGAGTCGAAATTAAACAAGTCTAGCACATTTATCGATCTTTATCGAAAAGCCCTTCAAAATCTTGTCGAAGCAAACGGCGCTGATAAAGATTGCAGTAGACTTTAACATTATAGAGTGACGTAATGGGGCCAGGCCGATTACGCCACTGTTGAACAGCAAGCTCTTGAACAGAAATAAAGACAGCATATGCCAAACCATAAAACTATAGCCTAATGAATTAGCGACATGTCTATGTATACTTGTAAGATACATAGAGACTTAATAGAATACAGCAAACAAGCGACCTTACGGAGTGCTGCTCATAATCGGGCTAGATGAGTATTCAAGTGCATATCGTGATCAAAGAAAACACCAGTGCATCCAAAAGAATGCTTATATTGAATAGAAGAGCAATTAAAGCTTTTACAGGTTCGTAAATGCCTGTAGAAGGCATTACAGACAAAATAAATTTGAAGGGGTTAGGAAAGCAAACTCGTTCTTTTCCATGTTGACGTTAATTAGATTGTTGTGAAACCACGATATTACAGCATGATCGTCCTGTGGGAGCGTAAAGATTGATCAGAGTAATTCACATGTCTGGCTACGAAGAACGAGTCGTCTGCACACTGGAAAATATGGCAGTGTACTATGTTATTAGTAACACTATTTACATAAAGGTTGAACAGAATTGGGGCCAAGACTGCGCCTTGTGGGACCCCATAGTTCAATTTCAATGCTGGGTTTCTAAGTGAGCCAAGCGCCACTGTTTGGGTGCGATCATGCAGATGAATGCTGAGCAAAGCAAAAAGTGGACTCTTTAAGCCGCATTTATGAACTTTATAACGCAGTGCATAAAGACTTACCGAACTGATCATTTTATAAACATTCTGGAAAAAAGTCTGCGCCACTTCGTTATTATACAGTGAAGTGTTCAACTTATCAGCTACGTCACACAAAACAAGTTGAGCATCATTATGAGGTTCATTATGAGCACCAAGAAAACTACACATAACCAAATAAGAAGGTTTTTCTAAGGTCCATGCAATAGATGACAGAGCTGATATGCAGCAATAGCTTTGTATGTTGCTTATGCAAGCATTTTTTTTTTTACCGGGACAATACAAGCGCTTCCGTCAGTCCAGGAGGGACAATTTGTGTGCTTACCTTGTCATTTATAATATAGCTGTACAAAACAGTTTTCAGAGAGCTAGAATTTCTCCGTAACATATCAACAGAAATACCATCAAGTCCAGCTTTTGAAACTTAGTTTGAAGCAGAACAGAATACAACGGATGTCGATCGTCTTGAGTACAGGGTGGAGAAATGCTAAATCAGGAAAAGACCAAGCTAAGATGCATTATCTAGACACTGTAATTATGCAATGTGCTGCCGCAGATAAAATGAGCTAAACTTGTCGGCCGCAGTTAAGGACACCCCCAAAAAACTAGCACGGATTAATTACTTCAAGCTTACTTTGAGGCGTGGTACCTCTTAACTCCACAATTGCTGCCCAGGTTCTGGAAGAACTGAATCACGACAGTTTAAATTTAATAATGCAGAAGCCTTATTACGGGCTCATTTTCAATTTCACCATTCCTCTGTAAACAGTGATGCCACGTCCAAGCCATTTCTCCTTCCTCAATAGCCGCTGGGATCTTTTGTTTAATCTAAGGCATTCCTACTTTCGCTATACAACTATGACTTTCTTGCATGAATCAATCATTCTCGCAAAGACACGAACGACATACTCTTATGCCTTTAGCAGTACTTGCTGTTGGACTAGTTTATGCATGTAAAATAATAATGAATTTAGCGTCAAAAACACGATTATGGAGAGGGAAGGAAAGACGGGATGAGCGCTCGTCCTGTCTCTATGGCCTCGCCTCTGCGTGATCGTGTTTTTGACGCTAAATTTATTATTATTCGACTCTTATTACTTGTTCATCGGCACAGCCGCAAGGAAGCATCTCGCAATCATAATTTTGAAGCAATGGATCTAGCTTTTTCTGATGTACAGTTTCGGTTGTAACGAAATTTCGAGAGGGTTATCTGACCCTTCTGAAGATAAGAAACGGCGACCAACAAAAAAATTATGTGAAGTTTTCTGTTGAACAATAGGTAAGCGTAGACTTAACAATAACATGCAGAAGGCAGGATGAAACTGAAGAGTCGCGCAGAAATTCTACACGTCTGGGGCAATTATACCAGCAATAGTATATAGCGTCAGCAACGATAAAGTAATCGACAAGTGTTTCGCGCCCATAATTTATGAAATCAACGTTTACGTCTCCGAGTAAGCAAACGGGGCGACATGGGAAAGAAATCTGCGGGAGTTCATCTAAAAACGCCCTCACACTTCGATTTGGCGGTCTATAAATAGCTGTTACTGCAACAATGATACGAGCGTTGGAGATACCAACGGCTAGTGGCTCAGCGTAAGTAAAATTGACGTTAAGAGGTGAGTAAGTAACTGTCTCTGCATATATAGCGTCTCTTTAACAACGATGGCATGTGGACGGCACATTTCACCGGTCCCTCCTGCAGTATATCTCAATGAGGCTTGCACGGTTTTACTCAATTTCTTTCCTCATCATACCGAGTTGTAACCAATGCCAAATAGAAGAAAAAATACGTAAGAGCGTGCAGGTCCCAGTGATTCGTTAGCACTACGCGAACTGTTTAATGTACGTGCCCGCCTCTCTGGAGCGTACGACAAATTACACTTGGCATATGGCGGCCGCAGAGCTGTCTTAGTGCTAGTTCCTTTAGCGAAAAGAGCCACCGCGACGCTTACGGAAAAAAAAAGAGGAAGAAGAGAAAAAATTCACACTCGGTTTTCACTAGTTAAACATCCCTCGCTTCGTGACTCTCATCTCGACGTGTGCTTTGTAAAGAGTAACTGGTGCGTGTTCCGTTGCAACGCAGGTAGTACCTTCATCACTGTCTTTTTCTGGCACTTACGGGACATTCTGTGAAGCATATTCACGGACTTGCGCATCAAAAGACGTTCCGAGGAAACCGAAATTAAACCGAGCCAGATGAAACCATGCTGTGTGTTGCATATTATATGCTGTTAATCTGTTGAAGAACATACATTTATGGTTCCACGTGGTGCCCGAGATTGTATGTATACTGCTAACCACACGTGGCACACGTGAAGGTAAGTTCGGTGATTGCGAGCACGCAGGATAACAATTGAGCGATTCCTTTAGGATTACGTTCCTACCGTGCACCTCACATACCCTCTTGCCTCTTCCTGCGTGCAGAAGCTTCAGCAAGTTTGATTCGTGTCCTTATTACGTCAAAGGACAGCAAACTCCCATGTACCCGCCATCCCGTGCCATATTCGAGCGACGAGGTGACAAGAGCGGCGTTGAAAGAGCAAGAATTTAAATAAAGGTAGCGAAGAGAGAGAGAGAGAGAAAAAAAACGTGTTTAAGTTTTTTTTTTTTTTTTTGCGAAAACAAAGTTTTTTTTTTTTTTTTTCTAGGAGGAGGGGAGGGGTGAGGGAGGGTTGCTCGCTGCGCGCCCCGTCTGGATTTGAAGTGCTCGCGAGGAAGCACGAATTCTCTTTATGTTTAAGGTTTTTTTATGACGTGATGTTTTCCATTTCTGAGAAGTCGGTCGCTAATGCTTTATCGTATAAAATAAAAAAATACAAAAAGAACTTGTGCGCAGTAGCATGACCATCATTCGAGAGTTGGTGCAATCCGTCTCCGCGTGGGCCCTTATCCGCTCCTCAGCTCTCGGCTGGAACTTCAGGGTGTCGCAAAAACAGCGCGCTGGAAAACCTTCCGAGGTAAGTTAATCGCTTTGCGACAACTGCATCTCGGACACAATCCTTTCGATGGGCACTTTACGGCCGAAGGAATGCGGATGAACTTTCTGAAGAATATTGTGCGAGTGAAAACTGATTTAGCGTTTTTATTTAATCATCATCATCATCATCATAATCATCATCATCAGCCTATATTTATGTCCACTGCAGGACGAAAGACTCTCCCTGCGATCTCCAATTACCCCTGTTTTGCGCTAGCTGATTCCAATTTTCACCTGAAAATTTCGTAACTTCATCCCCCCACCTAGTTTTCTTCCCTTCTCTTGGTATCCATTCTGTAACTCTTATGGTCCACCGGTTACCCTTCCTACGCATTACATGGCCTGCCCATGGCCATGCAAAAGGCTTTATTCATTCATTAATTCTCTTAATGCCAGTTAGAATATCGGCTATCTCCGTTTGCTCTCTGATCCACACCGCTCTCTTCCTGTCTCTTAGCGTTTTTATTTAATGCACTATTAACACGATCGCACCACTCACTGTTTTCTACGTTGCAGTTACAGCCATTCAAAGGCAACATCTTGCATTGTAGCATTGATTTTTTTTTTTGCTCAGTAATCGACACTTATATTTTAACTGTTATTGGGAAAATATCTAGAGTATGTGCTATTCAATTTGTCTGTGCACTGCCAATGTAAATGTTTTAAGAGATCACGAACGAACGAAAACACGACTGAATGTTTTTATTATATAGAAAATAAGCCCATAAGACATTTTCTCACAAAGCCTGAATCAGTGCTCTGAACACCACTGCGCGTAAGAGCGTGCAGCCTTAAGGACAGTAACTACATAAATATACTCTATTCCGAATAATCTCGAATAGAAAAAAATGACGGTGCATCCGTCCTTTAAAGTGGTTGGCGATCGACGTTAATGTGATTAGCGATATTTTCTGCGATGGCTGTGCAATTGGTGATGATTTGTTTTATATGTTATGATGATTATTGGAATAATTACGATGATGGGAGTTACAAGGCAGAGACGCAGTTGAGATAAGTACAAGTGCAGAGTGCTTAATAAAGAGCTTGAAGTGTGACTTTTATTTGTTCTGTGAGCTACATGCCCACTGGCACAGACCTTGGGACCTAAGTTGTCTACTAAGCCAGACAGTAGCCATCAGCTAATTCTTTGTTAAGGCACATTCCCAGTGGCCCATGTTATCTGCTCGGCAAGACGCCAGCAAGCCCATACCTAGTGATCCAAGCTACTAGATAACTTAGGTCATTGGGTACCTGAAAGAGGTTGAATACGGACGGACAGACATACGTATCGCAAAGCGGGTAAGGTTCCCAAAGAATGCTGGTCACATTACACAATTTTACAACGAATGTCGAGCTACCTAGGCGGAGCTTTCGTAATTGAAATATCTCCACAATTCAATGGAGAACCGAAACATTTACTCGATCTCTTTACCACAGCGGAAGTGAACCCCAACGTCTGTCAAGATGCCTTCCGCAAAAAACAAGGCCTCCCCGTTCCTTGCCACCGGCCCCTCGTCTGTCGCCTCCCCTTGGTTGGTGGCGCTGGTCGTGCTTTCGACCCTGCTACCTCTGACCCGAGGACAATGCGGCAGCTATTTGTGCTACCACCTGTGTCAGCGCAGTGGTCGTGGACCCGGCAAGTGCCTGCCCCACTACTACAGCAACGTGCGATACATGGTGTGCACGTGTTCCGATTCCATCTACTATCACTTGCCATACCGACACATCCACTACCCGGACACGAAGGGCCAGCAGCAGCAGCAGCAACAGCAGCAGCAAATATTCTTCAGACGTTAAGGACACGAAAGGCCCTCGAGGATACAGCCACGGAGAACCCACTCCGGCCTGATGAACAGAATAAGCATGATAATAAAGCCGCAGGATCCAATGGATGTACGATTCCCTCACTTCATGACGGTGGGCGTAGCGCGAAGTAGACGCGACGGACGGAATTGGACACACACAGCCCTTACTTCAGCTACTGCGAACACCAGAATTTTGAGCACTACGAAATAATTTCAACCTACGTTTCTTCACAATCTTTTTTTTTTTTTTTTCATTTGCCGAGCTACACTTGAAACCTGTGGCACAGTTCTTCGCCACATACCACGATTTCTTCTTTTCGTTCGAAGAGATTAAACAACAAACGACTGTGACGCATAGCACTGTCCTTTATTTTCAGGCGCATTTCTCGGAGAGGCAGATATTTCCTGCTTAAGAAGACGCGATGTTTATGTAGCTAATTAAATAGATTCACTAATTGCATGTTATTACGATTAACATTTTTTGGGAACATTACCCACTTTGGTATACGTATCTAACCTCTTTCACCCAGTGACCCAAATTGTGAGCATCATGGGGCCACTAGGTATGTCCTAGCTGCTGTCTTGGCGAGCAGGCAACGTGAGCCACTGCATGGATAAGCGTCCGAATAGACAAATTGCTGCTCGCAGCTGTCTGGCCAAGTAGACAACTTGTGTCACTGGCCATGTGCCGCAGTGTGTGTTCCCGAACAGACAACTTCGGCCCTCCGTAGGTGATATCGTGAAGTGCCCATTCTAGGCGAATCCCCCGTAATGAATGTGCCAAGGTGACACAAGGGGTATGTAGCCTTAAATATATTCAAGCGATCGCGCCCCATCCACACCAGGCACCTCCATGTCGAGCGCGGCCGCTTGATGGAGAGCTATTGCTACGAAGTTGCAACCAGGATACTAGGGATAGTACGAAGTTTAAACTAGGGTGCACTGTTTATAACAAGATATACTGGGTCGTGGTATAATTCGGTGCGGTGGTTGGCAGCGAGATTGCCACTTTGTCTCTTTGCGGTGGCAATACGGTTTCTCGCCATGTTGCTTCCGCAATGCTAATCATATTAACGTCGAAATTCATCATGAGATGGGTTCTGCCGGAATTTTTTGAACTATTCACTTTATGGTGAACGTTGCAATTGCAAAATTGAAGTTCTTGCCTCTCGTTCTGCATGTTTATTCGCGAACCTACCTAGTGGCACCTGCCCATTCTAGACGATTGGCCAAGAATGTTCACATACCTAGTTGCATACTCATGGCTGTATAGTCGCATACAAGTTGTACATTCGGAAAGACAGCAGCCAGGAGCAAGCAGCCGCTAAATGCAGAAAGAAGCAAAGAAAACTACGATTTAAAACATCGCTTACATCATATCAAGAAGAAAATTTTTTAATGCTGTTCATAAGTCAAAATAACTTTGCCGAGAAACGCCATAGTAGAAGATTCGGGACTAATCTTTCTCAACTGGGGATCTTTAACCTAACGTGCACACAAAAGCGTGGCAAAGGAATGATTTTGCATTCCACTGCTGTCAGAATGACCTGGGAAGCAAACCCCGCGGCACGTCCTGTTCCGCAGAAGTACGTGCTAATCAGCCACCCCGATGGATGAGGAACACAAGATGTGAGACATCTCTTGCTGTTAAATCTTATTTGCAGCATTTGAAGTGGGTGCGACGCGCCTATAAGAGGTTTAGTTGGTACCCTCGCCACCAGATGTCGAGCCTACCTAATATCCGGTTCTTCGATGTCAGCGCGCGAACTCACTTTTATGCAACATTCTTCTTTTTGTATTCCTCAGCGTTTTTTTTTTTTTTCAAGAACAAATCCTCAGTGCCAGCTGGGAGAGCTTTCAAAGCCGACCGTTTTCGAAATGCTTTTCTGACACGTAAGCTGCATGTCTTGACGGCAGAGTTATGTAGCCCACACAACTTGGTGAGCTGTTGAACACCGACTCAGAATGACAGAGCTCGTATTGTGCTTGCTTTTTCTTTCTTTTTAGTCATGGTGGCGTAAGAGAACAAATAATTACAAGTGATCCATTAACCAGAATTAAACACAGGGTGGCTGAACGTCGAGCCCTTGTGTATACTTCTGGCCATTTTCTGCTGAAGAGAGGCCGATGGCTGTTCTGCTTGATATCGGGTGAGTTTTTGTCACTATATTTTCGCAATTATGCAAACCTTGCAATTTTGCAGGGGTATCCGTCTTTTGCTGTTAATAAGTTTGGTCTTTGGTTATCCCCGAGTACCGTCATTTCTTATAGCCGATAGCACCTGCTAAGTATTCTCTTAAAAAAATTTCAGACAGAATAAAGATAAACTACAGCAGCATGTACTATTAAATTGGGGCAATCAGATTGCACTTTGAAAGCAGCAGATACTATTTCAAATATAGTTCCAAGGCACAGAAGAGACCGAGAGAAAAAAAATTAATGAGAGAAAAAGCGAAGACGTAGAACGTATCCCTGGCCTGCTATTCCACATTGTTTTCCTCCCAGCATGTGAGCCTTTATGCAAGGTATATACGTAGTACTGCAACGTCATTGGTGTGCCCGTGTCAAAAACATGACGCCCCCCCCCCCCCCCCCCCCCCCCAAAGGCATGAAAGCTTCGGCTTCCTGTAATCGCTAGCTTTGTTTACATGCACTTGGTCGTTTACAAATCAGCTCGACACAGCTTGTTATGCTGAAATCCGGTTGTCGGTATCATGCGAAGCATGGTTGGAACGCTAGCAAGTCGAGCAGAAATGGTGTTGTGGCAGATTAGGTCGATACTTCCGCAAGATGTGCGTTGACTTGCGCGTGAGACGTGTCGGGGTCTAACACACTGGAGACAGGCAAAGAGCTGCGGTGTGCCCAGTGGTAGCCGAGAGACACCGCTAAAAGACATGTATCGAATTATCAGCGCGTTATTCATGTATACTGCGCTTCATCCACAACAAGCAGTGCTACGGAGGCTAGATAAACTTGTCTCCCTGCTCGCATACGCGACCCCCAAAATAGTTCCTCGTATATGAGGATATATGACTACGCGTCATGTAATTCGACATAGCATTAGGTCTCGCACTTATATGTCACCAAATTAAGACGCATTTATTACATGGAAGGCATCGCAGATCAGAACCTATTCACCACTGAGCGAGTGGAATGACACTTATCTGCGAACAGCGGGCACAGTACATCTTTTAGGCTTGTGACCGAAGCGTAGTACGTCGCATCCTGGAAATACGAAGATACACAAATAATACGAGAATTAATATAACATTGAGTCCACAAGTTGTAGTTGTAATATATTAAGTAATGATTCCGCAGAAAGTGTGGCAGATCAAAAGCAAACTAGTGCACCACGAAACTCGTGGAGAGATACGTTTATGGCCGGACTACATGCGTAGCATCAGCAGCATTGCCTGCTGCGTAAGAAATATAGTAAACAGTTACTGTGGGTACTTGGGTCACGCGTGTCGCAGAGATAAGCGTCTCGCGCTCGGTGTAACTTGAGCAAGTGAATTGTAAATGGTTTATTCGTCTTTTTTTTTTTTTTCAGACGAGGGCCAACTCTCTGGAACTGGATACGCGAAAACGGAGTGCTTGGAAACACAGCTGATATATAGATACGATGAAGCACCCAGTGTTCGCCACATCACCGGTCGCCATGACAACACTGGTCATGATGGTGGTGGCTCTAGCGGCTTCGTTGGGGTTAGTGGCAGCTGCAAGGGACACGCCTGGCAGGTGCAAGGAATCCTTCTGCCGCAGGTTGTGCGTCGCCTGGCGCCACCTGACGGGAGTGTGTCTCGAGTTCTGGCCGTACAGGGACGAGAAGAGGTGCCACTGCTCGGACGTTTGGTTTCGTTCGCCAAAACGAGGGCGCGCCATTGGAAGGTACAAGAAAGTATTGAAGTATTGAGTGAGTCTAGAGGCAGGCACAGTACATGAGATAAAATACATACTCGGGCTAGTTGGTCGTACGTTATGACATTCAAAGAACACAATCTGACGCATATTTTCAAAGTTGTATAAACTGTGCCACACGTTTTTCACACGTAAAAAGGATGACATTAGTAAGTACGAAAGTTGAGAAATACAAGTTATTTTAATTTGATACTAAAGTGTCGATCTAAACATCCTATAGAGCTGGCATCATCGACACTATTGTGGCGACATGTCTACTTCTTCATGCATATAAAACCCCGCTTTAAAGGGCGCGTATGATGAACCGACAGTGGCTGCATTAGTTAACGCAGGTGGCCTCGCAACCCGGAGGTCGCTGGTTGGAATCAGGAGCCCCCACGAGCAATCTTTATTTTCGCGCCGCTTGGGTTCTTTCCGTACGCCAACACCAACACCGACACGAGTAAGGCAATGCAAGCTTCGCTTGAAAAGTTAAAAAAAAAAGAACACATCGCCTCAATTTAGCGTGAAAGTCACATGTACATTCAGCCATCGCAAAAGATAACGGGGACAATATAAATCTGGAAGGCTTTGCCAAAGGACATTGTTGAATGAGATTCTGTAGATGGCATTGTTGCAAAATTGGAGCTATATTTTGCTGCGCATAAGTGCTTCTTTAGCGCGTAGTTCACAATATAATGCGTAGGATAAGTGCTTGGGAAATCATGCACGTGTATTTGTGTGCTACTTTATAATTTGCGTTGTGCTTTTGCAATGCATTGAAAAGTGGTAGTTTATTGACCCCCCCCCCCCCCCCCCCGTAACTACAATAATGTCATATGACTAATACTGTAATTGTCGTGAGCACCTTTTGTTGTTCCTTCTTAATTCACTTCAAAGAAACTTTTTTGTGTTGGATGGAAGTGTTATTGCATGGCAGTGTTTCTTTCTTTCTTTAATTTTGTTCCTTTTTTTCTTTTTTTTTACGCTCATGTAAATTTTACCTGTTTGGGCCTGTGCAAAAGGCTCACAGTGGTGTTAAATAAAATAAAAGAAGTATAACCACAGTCATGCTAAATCAGAATAAATATTTATTTTGCTCACGTAGCATTAAAAGAAATCCACCAGTATTTGGCCACATTAGGCCTGTGCTTCGTTCATGTGGGACCCTAATATATCACCAGTGAAGATTGTCAACAGCTTGAAGCTGTAAAAAATCGATCAGTTAAGTTATTTCATCGTCACTACAACCGTACAGTGAGTGCGCATGAAATATTGTCTTAACCTCCCGTTGCTTATGAGCCGTCTCAGGATTTCATGCCTCACTCTGTTCCATAAAACATACCAGCCCAATCTTCGCTCACGTTTTATACCTCCACTGTCATTTACAGTATATCACGTCGATCTGGTCATGCACACAAGGTTTTTGTTCCACAGTGCAAAACTGCGACATTTTCAACTTAATGGCACCCAAAACTTGCAATCAGTGGAATCAGCTCCCACATAGTTTTGTATCACGGATCAGTGCTGTTATAAACATGCTATAATTAACCTCGTTGCAACTGAATAACATAACGATAAAGTTTTGTTGGCATTTGCATTTGGCTTCTTTTATTGATTTACACTTATATTACTTTTTATTATTATTGAGTTACACTTGCAATAATATGTGTTCATCGTTACTGAGATATTGTATTATCATTAGTATTGTTGTGCTAAACTTCTACAGGTATTCTGTTTATTTCAAGTATATTGCTGTGATTTAAACTCAAAATGTTTTGTACCGTATTTATGTAAACTTGTGTTTCGTGGCTAACGTATTGTGGTTCATGTTTGCGGCAGGCTGAACATCTTTCGCGATGGCAGTGCCACCACTGCTCCATGGTTTAGAACCTTGTTTGCATACGGCGTGACCTGACTAACGTTGGACCCGACACTGCTTCTGAAGTTCCTGTCTTTTTATTTCGTTCAGTGCAAGTTTCCGGTGAGCAGTGCATTTCCTGATATCTTTTGTCTCTCTTTTGCAGGTTTTCCGATCGGCATGTGTTTCGACTGGTGACGCCACCTCAGCTTGTGCAGCGACGGATACAGCGTTAGGCGAGCCTTAGAAGGATATTCCTACGTTGAAAAAGAAGAAGAGAAGCCTAGTTACTATAAAATTGTATATACACAGGGATGGTTTATGCATACAGTGTGGTGAACCAAAAACAATTGAACACTTTCTCCTTGCCTGTCGCTGACTTTCCTCAGTAAGAATAAGGTTGCTCGAGGTCGCTATAAACAAGCTTGGCCTCAACATGAACGTCCCTGCCCTGCTTCCGTTTGGAGCTTCCACTTTATGATACAGCCACCGGAATGTTTGCACAACGATGAAAGACTTTATTTTGGCCAAAATTGGCTGCCTTCCTAAAACAGTAAATTTGCGATAATTATTTATCTATTTTTCGATTAACTTAACCATGATGACTGTTCCACTTTGAACACCGAGCAAAATACGTCTTCCCCAGTATTTTCTTTTCTCTAAACTTCTTTCACCCATTTTGTGCAAACCGCCCAATTCTTGGCTGATCCCACGCGGTGGGTATGTGCCATTTGCTCAGAAGAACGAAAACAGCCATCGCCAAAATGTGGTCCTCTTATAGTCAAACGTGCTTGATTGTACCCGATAAAATGGGTCGGACATGCACTTACCGCTGGTTTCGTGATGAGCCTCGCTGCGGCAAGCTTGAAGTGACCCAACGACAGCGGTGACTCACAACGCTCACAATCACGCAAGAATGGGCCTCTAGTCCTGGCGGTGTGGGCAAAT